>NC_064874.1:67133556-67168556 GCF_943734745.1 Anopheles darlingi
CAACAAGCTCGGCGACTGCTGGCGACACCAGCCCTTAGGTGCAGGCTTAAGATCGGAACACCCACCCAGAAGACGGCGTCACGGAGCCGCGAGGTCGCGAGCGCACTCATCGTTGTCGTCGTCGTCGTCGTTGTCGCGCTTCTTCATCAGAACACCGATTGCCCCGTTGACAGAGAGTCACGCAGACGGAACAGAGAGAGAGAGAGAGAGAGAGAGAGAGAGAGAGATGCATCATCGGACCTCTGGAATGTCCATAAACACGCTCGCCGGTAACGCAGGACCGCAGGACGAGAGGAAAGCAAGAAGGATGCTTCCTCGGCTCACCGGACACGAGATAAGCGCACCCAGGCTGCGGTCCAGGTCTCTGTTTTCCCTAATTATTATCATTAAAAAATGTTCGCTTCTCGCTTTCAACGCAACACACCCACGATCGGATGGCATCGGATCGAAATGCCAACTGCGGTCGCGACCCGTGACGACCTCTACGTATGCGTGTGTGTGTGTGGTCAGAGCCTATGGGACGGGCGCGACTGGATTGATTCAATCCTTGATTCGGTGATTACTTTATTTATCCCCCTCGGGGGCCAAAAAGCCCCGAAAACACTCTCGCCGAAGCACCATCGGAGCTCTTATCTAACATCTATATTTGAGGTAACGATTAGGTTGACTCAGGACCACAATAAAAGTCGCGCCCATATCGTTGCGCGTCGAACGGACCACCAGCAGCAGGAGGAAGAGGACCACCGAGCGAGCGAGCGTGCACTATACCAAAGGGGCCGGAGTGGTCTGCAATTAAATGCAACCGAGGAATAGGATGGTATTTCTGATCTGGTATCCGTCCGGTCGTCCGATTTATCGCCGCTTCAATTCAGTCATCCCACAATGGAGTTATTTGTGGACCGTAAGACGTGGTGGCATATCGTCGCCTGTTTATTGCTTGCTTAGTAGCGAGGAGCGTTTACCTTGGCCGAGGATAATCGTGATCCTGAGGATGCGGATGACATGACTCCTGTTTGTTTTATGTGTTCGTGTTGATTTATGGGAAAAATATGAGCAGCTCAAATATGCGTGGTTGAGTGAAGCACTTTTCGAGGATCTTGATATCCTTTTATTGCGTTTGTTTGTCCTTGCAACGGCTTGTCGGGCTATTTGCTTTTTCTTATTTTATTTTATCAACACCAATTGTCATTATTTATCTTCAAATTAAAAGATTGAACTGCAACACTCCAACATTTTTTTTAATTGAGTAACTCTAAGCTTTTTAAATATGTATTTATAACAATTGAAGTACAATATTTTCAAACCCTATCAATCCTTTATTTAATCCTGAATTTGGTAACATAAAAGATATATGATTTCAATAAATGTTATCTTTCGGTTGCAATGACATCAAACTAGCATCCATGGGACTTGATTTAACGTTTAATCATTCGTTTGAGCAACGTTGGCTTTTGACACATTTTTAGAGATGCTGCAGCAAAAGTGCCTATAATTTTAAAAATGGCTACTTCGGATTATTCTACTGTAAGTTTCACAGACATCGTTGTATATTAATTTAAAAAAAAATTTAAAAACTTGATAGTGAAGTAATTATCAGGAAATTATCAGCTCGACTCCAAGTGCAGTCCTTTGCCTTATCTCGACAAAGGATATTGTATTCCTTATCCTTATATTATATATATTCTTAATGAAACCACAAGCATTGGGTTTACTGAGTGAGTGCACCACGCTGTTCCTGAGGACATTTTGGTTCACGCACCTATCACGTTATACAAATTAGCTGCTAAACCGAATGTAAAAACTATTGGTAAGTGGCTCGATGTTGCAACATTTTTTCTTGCTACTGTTTTATAGATCTACAAATGACCGGTACAGATTATCCTTAAGATAATCTGTACAGAGAAAACGATGTTGTCGAATATTTAAAATAATCCCGAACACCTATCGTTTAAACACTATAACAACAATTTCTATGTTTAAGATTTTCCTAAGCGAGAAGGTTTTTTAAACATCTGCTTTAAACCTTCGTGTTTTAACAATGCGTTCATTTAAATCAAAATGATTTTATTAAAATAAAATGAAAAACAAATGCCCCAGCTCATTTGGGTTGTTATGTCCTTAATTTTGAGAAGGCAATACTCGCATGAGAAGTGTCGCTTAATTTGTAATTGCAATATGATAGCTGCGATAAACTGATGGGAACGGATGACCAACTAATCTCCTTCTATCGATTGTATTGTGGGAATGGCATAAAAAGATATTCAGAAGACTGTTATCCAATGACCTTCTCCTATTGATTATTATTGACACACAAAGGCCGTGTGTGCTTGAGCTGCTTGAAAACCTGTCTTTTAAACTTGTCTCCTAAACTCCAGCAACAAAAAAAAACAGAGAAAACAATGTCCCAACGCATAGCATTCAATATGCTCATCCGTGCACCAAACCCAGGCTTCTAATCACCAACATATCATGTCTAATCACCTCTCCGCGCGCGTCGGCAAACGACAAACGGACGGCGGATGGCTCTCAGACAGTCTCCGTTGGCCGCGCTGCAACGACTCAACGAGACAAATGTTGTCGGTGGTTGCCGGTCGGGGAAACTGAAAAGCGCAGCAGGCATTCCCCAGGTTGCTGCCGATGATGTCTACGGAAGGAGCAGAAAGATCCTTCCGCGCGCGGTTCCAGCCACTCCACAGAACAACGCCGTCGCCGCCGCCGATATTACGTCGCTCGATCGTCGACGTCATAAAACCACGAAAATGATGATGCGCGGTGCCCACGGCGGTAACAAGCTGCGAAACTCGATGAGCGGCGCTCGAACATCGTGGTCCGTGGTCAGATCATCGCGCACACAAGAACACAAGAAGACACGAAGGCCGCTTCGATCGATCGTTTCTAGATCGTTCCCTTTTGAAGCGTTCTCGCGACGACGTCCGGATTCGAACGGAGAATGCTTCGAAACCGATCAACCGGCAGAAGGCGCCAAGCATCGTATCCAAGCAGCATAGGCAGCAGCAGCAACATCGCAGCAACCGTCAGTGGGAATAGACCCCGCACACTGGCACCGGATCGCCGCTTGCTGCGGAGCGGCTGCTGGATGATAATTAAAAATTATTAATCACGAGATGGGAGAAAACAACTGTTATGATTTTGATTGCATTAATTCTATGCACCCGGGGCCCCCCTTCCCTTCTCATGCCTGCCATGTCGGCGCCGCCACCTTCTTGCCTCTCTCTCTTCTGGCCGTCCCCCTCTAACCAAACCTGCTTTTCGGGCTGCTCCCCTTGTTGTTTCTTTTTATTTCTGTCTGTCTCTCTCTCTCGCTCCGGCTAGTCTGCCCTTTCCTGTTCATATTTCCTCCATCTTTATATCCAACATATATTTTTCGGCGACTTTCAAGCGGCAAGACAGCGAAACCACAGACGCCGCCGCACACATGTTGTGCTCCGGCACAGATTAGTTTATGATCGCGAGCGCACACACACACGGCGCTGCTGGCTTCTCGTGCTGATCTCGTGATCACTGCAATGGCCGACCACGCCATGGGCCGCCCGTCGAGCCGAAACTCCCGAACCCAGGCCACATAATGCAGCAGCCACGAAATCAGCAGCGACAGCAGCAGCGGCAGCCAACATTGATATGCGTGTAATCGTTAATGACGGCGCTTCAGAAGGCCGCTCCGCTCCGATGATTAGGAGCCACGTGATCGGTCGGGACGCGGTCGGCCGGAAACTCTGGAACCGCTCGGTGTGGTGGCGCTCGATGCCTCTGTCCGCCAGCGCCTCTCCGGTGTCCGCTCGATTGTTTTGTCAATGGATTCCGCCGACGATTCCGTCGACCGCCGTTTCTAGGGAGCACATTATGAGTTACGATGCGAAGTTGCTGCTGCCCTTCACCCGTCCACCGATCCGCCGGCCAGACCCAAAACGCTGGCGCTATCGGTGTGTTTGTGGGAAAAGTGAAATCGTTATCGCTGGGCCACGGCGGTTAGTTTGGTTTGGTTTCGATAGAGCGAGCGATCGAACGCTTCTGCGGTGGGCTCGAGGCTTCACCTTGATTAGAGCTCCGCCTGATCGGGAACCGCTGCTGATTGCTGAGGGACCCCATGGTGTGACGCAGAACACCGGCCATCACATTTGCCGCCTCCGTTTTTTTTTTCGATGTAATTATTGGTCCTGGGTCCATTTGGTGGTGGCGGCAGAAAGCATAGAATGGAACTTTCTCAAATGCCGCTGACGAAGGTATTTCACTTTCTTACGGCGGGATCACTCCGCGGGCGGCAGCATAACATGCACATCCGGCGACAACGACCATTGTAGCATTATTTATTTTTCCTAATTTGTCGCCATCTTGTGCCACGTCGCCACCTTCCGACACCTTCGAGTGTCACTTTGGCGTGGCCACATTATTGTCACTGCAGCCGTCTGCAATTTGTCTTCGGTGCCTGAGCCTTGAGCCAATGCTTTTCTATGCTTTTGCTTTGGCTCATGCGTCGTCGCTTTCTTGCAGCGACCGCTGCTAATCCACTGCACAATGTGTGGCGCGGTGTTGGTTTTCTTGGGACGCTGAGAAGAAAATCGCTTCATTAGTGTCGGCTCCTTGGCCAACAACCATCCGTAAGCCACACCACAACACAACAATGCAAAACCATCCACTCCGAGGTTCGAGCACTTTTCCGCTTTCCATTCATCGAGTAGAGAGAGCCACACACGCACAAACACACATGCACGTAAAGCTGGCTTGCTTTCGGACCACCACGGCCTCGTGAAGGGCTCGTGAGGGTTGCTTGTTATGCTGCAGGCGGAGCATAACCGGTCCATCTTCGTCGGTTTGCTTTTTTAACAATCGCGAACCGGGGTGACAATTGCTGACGCTCAAACCACGCTCAGCCCCAGGCCCCCTTTTCCCACCCTTGTGTTGTGCGCTTGAGGAGGAAGTCCGCTTTGACGGTTGCTCATCCGTCAAATTGGCCTGCAGTCCGGCAGCCCCGGCAAGAGAGGCCGCCGGGGCGGTGGATTCATTACACGCATAGTTTCCCATGAACGGTGTGCACGCACTCACCGTTTATGCTGCTGCTGCTGCTGCTGTTGTATTTGGTGTGAAGTATGACCCACAGATACACCAGCAACAGTGATTGAGTGTTTAGGAGCATTATAACCGAGCGTACTGTTGTCCGGGAGGAGCGTTCAGGAAAGAAAACAATTCCACACGCTGGCTGTGTGGAAAATCCCAAACCCTACAACAAAGCACCACGAGCTTAAAATGCTGCTCGAAATGGCCACCCAGTTTTGTGGCCTGCTCCTTGGCGCACCAAATCGACAATAGCATTGATCAATGCGCTCGTCAAAAACCCGCCAAAAAAATGGTGTGAAAAATGTAAGCAAATAACTCATTTGCTGCTCCAACATCCAATGTTCAAGCCAATTAATTTGAATCAATGCAACTTCATCATCATCACTGCCGTCATCAGTAACGCCCCGTTAATTTTGGGCCGAGGGAACGCTTCATCATCCCAAGTGCTACCACCATGTGCCAACCATGTGCTCCCTTTGCGATGTAATTACACTCTCTCTCTATCTCTCTTTGTCTCTCTTTTTGTCTCTACCGGGTGTCTGTTCGGACCACTCGGTCTGCCACCGACCATATGCTCCTGCCCGGTGTTGCCACGTGCCTTCGACTCCATTTCCTTCCTTGCAAAAGGGCGTTTGGTTGTTGCAACAGCCGCCGGTGTTGTTCGCCAAATACACTTCACCTTCAACCAACCAACAGGTCCAACCCTCCAAAACTCGGCCGCTACCGGAATAATTCAATTTCGGGACCACCCTGTCCCGCCTGGTGCCTCCAAAAACCTCCATCGCCACATTTTGCTCCACCAATGGTCCGGCAGAAGCAACAGCAGCTGGCTGGCTGGCACACGATCAGTGGATGATCATGTAGACATGATCATGTCCGCGCCGACCGCTGCAAGCGTTCCGTGGCGTGCCGTGGCTTTTGTTTCTTGTGCGCGCGCGCGCGCACACCAAAAAGCGCCGAATGTATAATTGTATATCCTGCTCCTGCTCCCTCGAGCCCTCGAGGAAGAAGCAGCGTCCGCAGCAAAAGCGGCGGCTAAAATGCAAATTAGAAGCGGACCAGCAGCATCTGCTCCCGAGGCGCCAAACGCGGCCAACGCGGAGGGGCGGAGGGGCAGAGGGTCCCTATCATTTGCAAAAAAGGGCACGCGAACCACAAACCGCTCGCGCGGTGTGCCCAATCTGGATCACTCCTTGGAGGGTATGCAAATTCCGTCCGTTTTTCCCGGTCGTCGTCGCCGTTTTGGTTTTTGTTTTTCATTCTTCCAGACCCCTTTGTGCCCCCCGGAGAAGAAGCAAAAAGGGGGTTGGTTCAAGGAGTGAAACGGTGTGGTTCGATTTCAGGAGTCCAGGCCTGGTCAGTCAGTGGCCTGCGGACGATGCGGACGTCCGTGCGTCCATTACACAGGTAGCCACCCGAGAGTGCGATAATGAGATGTTATCAACGGGATGATAATGGTGTGCGAGGTGGCCAAGAACATCCGGTAGCTACACGCCTCCCTTTTCTTTTTTTGTTGTTTTGTTCTGACACACCTTTTTTTGCTGCAGGGAAATCCTGCAAATGGTGCCTCGTTTGGGTGTTTATTGCCGTATAATGAACGTCGGGCGGGAGTTCCTTTCGTCCTGAGATATGCATCTTAATTGCTTCCAAATTGTCTTCATAAATCGAGGATTAAACAGTGTCCTCTAGGGTGGCAAGTTAAGTGCTGCCTAAGTGGCAGTGAGTGGCAGCACTCTGAGCATATTCCATCATGCGCTTATTGAATAGTAATTCCGCTTAATTCCGAACCAATCTCTGAATAGGAATAGGATTACAAGGGAAGTCTTTTCGTGTCTCTTCTGCCTTCAGCGTCACTCGCAGCGAAACGAACAACTTCTCCCTGTTTCTGTCACAATGTGCCTGCTACGATCGCTGCCCATTCCCATCGGTACCGGTTCCGTTCCCGGAGTTCCTATTCAACCGCACCAAATCCTCATCTTCAAAACCTTCCAGCGTGAAGCCGCCCGGAATGGCTGGAAGTGAGAAATAAATATCTTCACTTATTGTCTCCAAGAGGTGCAGCCGGGCATTCATCACACCCGAACCTGAAGATCAAGCAAGCAGCAGAGCAAGAGGCCTTCAAGAAATCTCGTCATGAGGATTACGCTCGCTCGCTGAGTACCGTCATTGAATGCAACACCCAGGGCCGGATAATGCACACGGCAACGGAAGGCTATTACCACATAGTTGCACATCGTCCGAGGAAGTTGTAGAGTCTGCCGCTCCGGAGTGAAAAGAGCAATTACACGGCGACGGCAATTGGCAATCGGAAGAGATAAGTGGAAGAAGTGGCCAAACTCCTCCGGTGCCGCGATTGGTAGGGGATGGCATTCTATGGCAGGACCAGAATCCCGCTCTCGGCAGTCCACTGCAGAAGGTTGGCGCATAGTGAGTCTAAGCCGAGGCGCAAGACGAATTAGGAATGGAGTACTGCGTACCACGCTGCAGGATTGCATCACCGGCATTATCATCATGGCCATTTGATTGCTCGCTTTATGGGGCCATAAAGTATGGTATAACGCCGCTACAGGGCGGAGGAACCTCGCGCATTCCTCGGTAATGAAGAAGTGAATCATTGAGGAGTGTTTATGGAATCGCGAGAATATTGAACGCGTCAGTGACACAGTAGTAATGGAGCTGGATGGAATTCCCAGAGGAGTAATTGCTATTGAACAGTTGCAATACAGTTGATTACACTTCGTTGCCGCCGAGACCAAGTCCCACGCTACACCTTCAGCTCCGAGTATCATTTATTCAATTGACGGCGCTCATTGTTCGAGTAACTCATGAAGTAGATCAAAAAGTCCAGAAGTCGCGGGATATTATCCCCAAGAAGAAGAAGAAGAGTCCCATACACGGAATGACCCCTAGAATCGACTCCTACATCACTCCTGTTCTTCAGCCATTTGGCGGCAGCTGATACGACGCATTCAACAAAAGGTGTATCGAGGGACCTAGAAACCGACAACACACACCGGCTATAGACTGGACCGGTCAGAATAGTGACTGACGCTATAAATTCTAATCCCCCTCGTGCTCTGCACTGTACGCTTCGATATCGATTAGAAAAAGGAGCAAATTGTGCCGTGAAAGGTGTTCCGCGTCTATCCCGGTCCCGACGTAGCAGGCACGGTTCCAATGGGTCGTCTCTCGATATCCTTGACAACGATCCAGTGGTCCACGTCTAGCAAACAATTCGATTTCTACTCCTGCTAACTGCTAACAGATGTGACCTCGATATGAACATCTTTCCAACAATGGTGTCCGGGGCGTCCGAAGGGCCTTCCCAGATAATCCTCCACGGGGATGTTTTTGGAGAGACAGACAAAAGACAGCAGCACAACCCAGCTGGGAGCGCTAGGGGATTGCGTCAACTCGCTGTATCAACACAGGGGATTGGAATCGTTTGTATGTTTGTAGAACGCCTTCTCCATCAAAAATCCCTAGACCTCTTCCTTCTCCACCGTGGCCTCGAGAGTAAACAGCGCTAAACAGCGCTGTACCGACATCAAAAGCCCCGGCGACAGCGAAACGCACATCAAACGGCTCGTCGTCGTGTCGTTTCTCTGCTGCTCCCTGGAAGCTCCCAGGAAGCTCACCGCCTTTTCCGGGAATGGCCGCCCGGTGACAAATGTTAACAGATTGTTTTATGATTCTCTCGCGCCTCAATCTACTCGCGTGTGTCACGTCAACAGTCTGCACTAGCCCCTCTGTGTGTGTGTGTGTAGATTGGCTAACGTCTCTATTTCTGTTCCAACATTCCGGCACTGTTTGAAAGGTCTAATTGCTTCTCGGAAGCGTCGTGCAAAGCACTTCCACACCGGCGACTACACTCCACTTTACTGGCCGCCCCTGGACCTGAAACCGCCTTCTGGCTTATCGCCAAAAAGGTCGCGCCGTGATTTCAGCCCCCAATGATGGCGGCCCGTTGCGGTGGCGTGTAATTTGGCAAACGCTTCCACGGCTGCCTGATTACGAGAGATGGCCACTGGCGCTTCTCCCACAATTAAAGCGCAATCAGCAGCAGCAGCAACAGTAACGGAGGCTGCAGCAAGCAAGCAAGCAACAAGAGTCCGGACGATCCGTTTCATGTTCCCGTCAGGCACCACCAGCACGGCAATAGCTCGTCAAAACGTTTCGCGTGCGCTGCGTGGCTATCGTTTCGACTTCATAATCAACCATAAACCGTCCCCGGACGGAACACCCGGTGGCCATTTCGCTGCCTCACGACGCCGCCAATCGATCCGATTCGCTTCCGCGGCAAGACGTCAAGTCATCCTCTCTCTCTCTCTCTTTCTGGGGGAAGAACGCTAAGGCAATTAATTAGTGCCAACGGAGTGCGCGACAGGACACTTTGACACTTTGAGCAAGGGGGCCATCACCGGACCCTAACCTTTTGAGCTGCGATGCCGCGCGAACGTGATACATCGGACATTGGCCACGCTTGAAGCACGACGTTACCATTCCCTTCTTCTGTCCGCGTCTATTCGCGTCTTCGAGGCCTTCTAATGACTGCTTGGCACCTTTTAAGCCGGTGGGATGGGGCGCTAGGGGCACGAGTGTAGTCTAGTGGAGGAGGAGGTCCAGTCCCCCGGTCCGGTGTCGATCGCGTGACACCATCAACCTCCCCTTGCATCGCCATACAAAACCCATTAGGGGGGGCGATAATTGTTATAATAAAACTGCTATTTAACACTCATAATGACAAGCCACAAACCATCAAACCGCCCGAACCGGCACCTCACTGGGCGCTCCACCTGTCCTCCACCTGGCCACCCTTGCCACCTTCTTCTCCATTGCCCTGTTGGCCGATCGATTATGCCTAGGTGTTTAATGCCAATGAGCCGCTTACACGAGGAAAATGATCTTTAATTATGGGCATGTCATGGTCGCTGTGCTCGTGCCATTGTTGTCATGCGTGGCGCGCCGTTTAATCTAACTCTTTATTTTTTCTTTCTTTTCCTCCTCCCCTTTTTTTTAATACCATGTTTTCTGTCTCCCCCACTCCGAACGCTCTTGCTGCTCATCCTGCCCAGCCCCTGGGCCAGACGCACGACCGCGAGCTAAATGATGAGCACTGCCGACCGGGCATGCCGGCCTGGCGGTGTGTGTGGTCCCACCACCGAATGGTGTGCCAACGCCAAGGTGTCAACTGACCACCAGCGCACGACGACGGCGGCGGCACGCTGGACACACGAACACGAACACTGAAGGAGCTAATCTATGGGATCGGCTTAAGCCAAGAGTAAGTATTACCTTTAGGCGTGGGTCCACTACCAGATTTAGCCGCACCGTCTCAAAATGGTGTGACCGATAGGACACGGACACGGACACGGGTCTATCTTGATGTCAATGGCGGCGCAATTGTGCTAATGGTGTTCCCGGTTATTGCTCGTCCGCGAAGACTGACGGCTTAATGCCACGAGGAATACGTACCGCGGAGAGTTCCGGAGATCGCCAGCAGGATCGCTTCTCGTATGACATGGTGGGGAGAGCGAGGCGGAGGCAAAGCTTAATGGTCAGTCTACACGTTGTTTACCGTCATCGAAAAGGACAATAAGTGCGGGCTAATGATTTTGTCGTAACATAACAAAAACCCGCGTAAAGATGTATTTGCCGATATGATAGTTCGTTTTGAAAATGTAGTGTGTTATAGCAATTTGCTATAACATGGCCGTAAGTGCACAGAATTTATAGCGCAAGGTCATTTTACGATAATTTAAAGATGTCATTCCTTGACTAATGGCAATGCGAGAGTAGAATGAAACGACAAAATGGGTAAATATGTGAACACAAAGAAGGAAAGCCAGGTTAGTCTACATTTTAAATAATTTTTCATACCTACTCTTTGTGAAATCAGTAGTTTTCGTAACTTTCTGGACGGATTAGCATTGCTTAGCAAAATTTCAAAATAAAATTTTCGCATTTCGTTATCTAGTTTGATTTACATTTCGTTTTACATTTTAGACTATAGCATTTGCGTTAATTAACACTTTTATTAAAAATCAATTGCTGATGGTTCATTGTTCTGTAGAGCTAGCGTCTTTCTCAAGTGAAAAGCCACAAGTTTTGGCTTTCGTCGTTGGTCCTTAACTACTATTTTTCGTAGCTTGAAATAAGTCAATGCAAAACGACATCCAATTGAGCCTTTAAAGCAACATTCCGGAAGGTGTAACATGCTGTTAAACACAGTTGGTAATAATTTAAAATCTTCGAAATAACAATATTTATTACTATCTTATGCATTTCTTTTCCAAGCATCATAGAAATGATACTACTTCTATACAGCATCCTCTTCCGTTGCTCGATATATCTTTATTGTTTGTAGTATCAACTGCTTCTCCACTCAAACCGAACGGAAAACGAAACAAGTTCTCTCGGATGCAAACACTGTCATAAAATCTCATTAACATGGTCGGTAGTGGACGGCTCACGCAGACCACGGTCTCATTCATATCTTAATTACGCGTAAACCTGAAGGGTTTCCACTTCTATGCTCGATCATGGTCTCTCTTTAATAATTAGCATAATTTATCGTACCAGAACTGGCGGCACGCACCGGACATCAAACCTGCCCCAGCGGCCACCCCGATCAATCGATCATGTTAATCAACGTGCTCGCACGCGCGTGTGCCAACACACACACGCTGACAGGAAGTAACTCATAAAATGCTCCAAATTACCAACACGCAACCGTCGAACGCACCGCCGGCGAACGTGAAGAAATTAATTGAAACCAAACAACCGATCGGCGGCCGCCAAAAAAACGCCGTAAACATTTGATTTGCCTCGCGGCCGGATAATAGAGTTCCATAAAGGAGCTTTGGAATGGAGCTTTCCTCCCATTCCGACAAAGACGAATTCATTGATAGAACGCGCCCCGTAAGCCGTAAGATCATCTTTGCCCTTCGTTGGCAGCAATCCGGAACGGTTTTATTGGGCGCGTTAGCCGCTCCAGTTTGTCCAAACAAATTGTCCAAACGCTACTAGCCGGCGGATCAACAACAGCAACAACAACAAACGAGGGACCAGCAACCGTGCGACCGCGACCGGCGATTGATGAATTCATTAGCCCCAACTGACATAAACGATGCTCATCATCATCATCATCGTCCGATTTTCACGAAAGGCATCCGCCATCACGAAAGGCATCCGCCAGCGGCTAGCGCACGAAAAGGACAGGACCGTGGCTTCCACGGTGGCGAATTGGTTTCTGGTACGCGGCGCTACCGACAGGACAACTCGAGCTCGGAACATCCCTTCAGATCCATCCCCTCACCCCCGGGGGAGGCATCGATGACGGATGACGATGGATTGATGGGTCTCTGGGCTGTCGCCGGGGCCGATGATCCGATAAATTTCTGCCTTGCATGCAAGATCGCTCATCACGGAAGCTGCCCCTCACCAGCTACCCCCAAAAAGCGCTTGCGTCGCCGCTGGGTGTGACGCTGCACGCGAAATCGGAGCTAAATCCCCCACCTCTCACCTCGGCAACTCCAATTCCAATGACTGGTTCGACGGATCTTGATCGAGCGAGCGAAAGATGCCGCTTTTCGGATCGTCTCCGCATCCTTGACAGCGTCCTTCGTGAGGGACAGGGGAGATTTAAACGAAAGAAGAAGAAAGGGGAAAGGAGGAAAGGAGGAGGTTTTCGCTACAGGGTTCGTCGCGGAATCGCGGAGCCATTTACGGGCCACCTTTTTGGAGGGAACCAAAGCCACCAAAGAGTGGAAACGGTTTCGGTTTAGGAGGAGAAATTAAGATCAAATCACCACTCATGAGCTGTAATTAATTGCTCATTAGAAAAGCACCCTGCAGAGAGAGAGAGAGAGAGAGAGAGAGAGAGAGAGAGAGAGCACAGGACCGAGAGCAACCTTCTTCTGGTAGCCGGAGCCTCGCAAACGGTTAACGATCTCCGTCGTTGCTGCAATGTTGCGATGCTTGAGAAACATTCGTCCGAAAGGTTTTTTGATAATCTCACGTGCTGCTTCTTCTTCTTCCTTCTGGTGCTTCAACAGCAAAAAGAAGACGCGGCAGCCGCAGCAGTAAAGACAATCTTTTGGGGCGTTGTGTTCTAAGGGGCGTTGCGGTGGTTTGCGCTTCGCTGCGTTCGTCGATGATGGTTATTTAGGAAAACACATCATTTCACAGCACACCACAAGAAGATCGGCATCGGTGTTTCTGCTCCGCGGTTGCCCTTCCTAATCACCGGCTTACGGCCACGGTCGCCGGGTAGACCACGGGCCCTACCATACCATGCTGGCGCCACGGCCGAATGGATTCAGGAAATCGCTTCTCAGCTTCTCACCAAACAATTAAACCGACAGCAACAGACAGTAAGCAGACACCCATTAAGGACGAACCCATAGGGTACACTCCGGGATTCTAGAGGCCGAGAATGGCATTTTCCCCGTGCACTTTATGGAAATCGATCAAATCCCGTTCCCGTATCCGTTTTGACCGAGCGCAAGGCAGTAAAATTATGTACAACAAACGATCGCACAAAACCGGTGTACCGGTGTGGAGGAGTCATTTTCAATCAAGCGAATTAATATAATAAACACGTTTAACGCACTTCCCTGCACGCCATACTCGAAGCGATCATGAGCGATCACGATGATGATGATGATGATGATGACGGTGATGGTGGTTGATGGTGTTGATTTGGTTTTGTAGCGATTTGGATGCATTCCTTCATCCGTTGCATCGACTGCGCACTGGACGGACTCGATCACGGTGATTCCTAATGTGCGTCCGTGTGCGTGTGTGTGGGATGTGATGTGATCCTCCCTTCATCCTTCGCGTCGACGACGACGACGACGACGACGACGTCTCCTCGACGCCGTTGGACCATAACCTTTAATTAGTGTTAATTTTTTGGGTCATTTTTAGAATCGAAAATGATCCAACGTCCGAGAGGTCCGAGAGATTAGGACGCCGGGCAGCAGCAGCGGCGGCGGCGGCGGCGGCGCAAAAGGTTACACAAAAACGGTTGCGTCCCCGGTCGCACGGTCGCCGGTCACAGAAATCGTTGTGGCGTACCCCCGGATGGGTCTATCCGATGGTCATTTTTCATCTTCCAGCGCGATGAGGGGCTCCTTCCCTTGATTGGCTTCGAGGTTTCGACCTTCGGCCGTGCCCAAAACCCGCGCTTTGTGATCTGCTCCGAACCCGAAATCTGGCCACGGAGGAAGAAGCGGAAGGGAAGGAGAAGACGAAGGCCGCAGCCCCGGACTCCTTCGAAGATCAAGGCGTAATCATGCAGAAGCCGATCCTCCGACGCATTCTGCAGGCATTCCCCGGTTCCCGGGACCCGGGACCGGCCCCCGCACCGCAATCGCACGCCATCGCGCGTCCCTCGCGTTTCGCCAGCAGCAGCAGCAGCCAGAGAGATTTGTGTTTTCCCATTTGAGCAGCGATCCTTTCCCGGGCGAGGTTTGGCCGGAGCCTCCCCCGAAACCCCGATAATGATACGTTCTCGCGAGCGCGCGCTCGCCAGTGATTCGCTGCCGCTGCCGCGATCGCTGACCGGTCGCCTCACTGGTGATTGCGCTGGCTACTCTGGGAGTCGGTAACGTCGGCCGCGGTCCGTTCCGCCGTCGTCGTCGACGTTCAATATGGAAATCGTGGAAACGCCGCGGTTGTAGGGCGTGGGAATTTATGCTTTTTGCTGCGTCCCCGCATGATAAGCCGTGCTCTTGGAAAGGACGAAGGAAGATGCTGCTGATGCTGCTGCTGCTGCTGATGATGATGATGATGGTTCGTCGGAGGCGTCGTTTGCGTCCGCGCTTTGGCTTTTCGGTGGTGGGAATCGGCGGCCCGCATCCAGACAGGCGGACACACTCGTCGGTACACACAGCGGAATGCGGTTCGATGATTGAACCGGGTACCTTTAGAGGCCGGCCATGGTTACCGGCATGGCATTCTTGGGCGTAGATTGCATTCCTGAGCGAACACACAGGGGATGGGCAACCGTGTGGTTTGTGCCATACCCGTGTGCAAGTGTGTGTGGAACGACGAGGTGACGGTTACGGTTTGGCGAATTTGGATCATAGTGGCCAAGGGTTGCAAATGGCGTTCTTGGAGGTGCGTTCAGTGCAATTCTCTTTTGGAGATAAATTTGTCGCAATAAACGTTGACATAATTCGCCTAAATTAAGGCGATTTTCAAATACAAACAACGTTTGTTCTGAGGAAATGTTCTCTAACTATTCAGTGAAATTGAATCGCCATTAGTGGTAGTAGCAGTAGTAGTAGTAGTGGTAGTGGTTCAATTCCTCTCCTAATTTGACAGCTTCACGGTCTAATTTCGCAATCTGACAGCGCGTGTCACCTGTCAGACACGATGACATTCCCATTTTCCCAAAATGGCACCCAAAAGGACTTCATCAGTTTGATTTCGGTTAATAGTTCGTTTATTAGCGAGAATTAGAAATGTTTTTGGCCAAAAGTAGACCCGCATCACCACATGTCTCACCCGAAAACGTACTGCATATGGACCCAGATGCTCTCGCGGCTCGTGCTCCTATAGTGCTTTGGGGGCCTCACCATTCCCAAAAAGTGTTGACTATTGAATACCTTTCTACGCCCCAAAAACCTATGATTAGAGAAGATAACCTTCCAAAAAAAAAAACCTCCAGAAGATGCAGCATAACTCATCATCCGCCACCATCTGCCACGCAGTTGCTTCACGCGTGCGGATTTCGAATTCCAAGGAACTAGTCTGTCCCTCTGTCTGTCCCTCTTTCTCCTGTCCAGGTACGAACCGAACCCAACGCCAACCCGTAACCGTAACCTTCGCAAACATTTGACCGCAACTGTCTGCGAATTTCGATTCCTCGACCCATAGGCCCGATCATCGAACCCCGCGCTCACCAGACAGGCACCATCCCATCCCGGTTTTCATGGTCCTGGCCCTGGTCAGCCTCAGCGTCGCTCGGAACGCTGTCATTCGGAAAAGGGTTGCTGGCGTCCCCGGCGTCCAGTTTTAATTAAAATCAACCGAGAAAGCGAGAATTTCCTAGGAAAGTCCGCCCGAAAACCGCGCCCAGTGCGCTTTCGCCGTGAACGGATGGTTGGAAACGGTTTTCGCAATCTGCAACAGGTATCCTTGATTTGCTTTCACGGAATTCCCGGCGAGTTGGGGATTTAATTTATTGGATTGCGCTCTGGCCACGGATTCACGTCACTAATCGGTGTGGCCACGAGCATGGGAAGCACGGGATTTGGGAATGCCGTCCGCAAACCCGTAAATTCGAACGACGGAACGACGGATCGCGACGAGCGAAAAGCACCGAGCACCGATTTTCCCACCGTAACTAATCACGTAATTAAGGCAAATTGGAATCCCAATCCGGAGTCAGAATACACGCGTTTGTGTGTGTGTGTTTGTGTTTTTGTTGGGAGAAAGGCATGGGGCAGGACAGGGTAGAAAGGATCACGGCCGGTCTAGCTAAGGCCGAAAAAGGGTCCCCCCGACCAATGCCAAGCGCGATCGTCGACAGCGGTGTCGAGCTGGGCGGATGGTTCACGACTCCGCTCCACTGACGCACCTGACAGGATAATCTCGATCTCGATCCGGAATGATGATGATGATCGCTGCTCGATGGCCGCTCGATGTCTTTCCGGCTTTGATGGCGATTTCGTTACGTTTCTTTCACTTCACGTCCCACGTCACAAACAGCGCGATTATCGGGGCCAGGTGAAGAGAGATAGAGAGAGAAAGAGAGAAAGAGAGAGAGAGAGAGAGAGAGAGAGAGAGAGAGAGAGAGAAAGGCAAACACGAATTAAACCATTGACACCGGGCATTAAACCATTGCATCGAAGGAATGCACGGAACCTGACAATCACTCTTTTCCGTCCCGTTCAATTGTTTGAAAATTCGAAAATCGTTCCGAAAAAACCTTCGCAAAACATCGACCAAACGACCGCTTAGAACGATGATCGTCTGGCCAAAAACGGGTGAACGTGCATTCTAAACAGTGCTAAACGTTTCGCCAAACGAAACCGTTTCCAGACCCCCCCCCCCCCCTCAACCCAAAAAGTGGTTCGCTGCTGGCGGGATACCAATTTTCATATCACAGCATAATCACAGCACGGTTTGGCGCTGAAATTATCATTAATTGGGGCCGACTGTGCTTGTGTGCCTGTCTCTGTGTGTATGTGTGTGTGCGTCGTGGAGTGAATCATAGTGATCATGTCAGAAAGAAATTTCATCCAACTCCAGCCACAACCAGTGAGTGAAAGATGGCGCAGTTTCGGGCGCTCGATAATAAATTTAATTAGCCAGAATTTAGCCAACCTCACCACAGACCGGGAGACCAGACCGGACAACATCCATCCTTCTAACAAACGGCCGAACGGCCGAATTGTGAATTACATCCACGATCGACATCACCGGGGCCGTTGGGTCAGTCAAAGGCGGATCAAACCCAGCGATCACAGCCGGGGACGGCTTGATTGATAGCGTCTAGCAGCAGCAGCAGCAGCAACAGCCACATCGGCAGCGCTCCAATCTTGAGCAGTTTGCCCGGCACCAATTGCCAAATAGCGGTGCAAGATTGCAGGACTGCAACGCGCATAAAACCAGCGACTCCGCACCGGTTTTAATTCGCCATCCTCGATGCGATTGGCAGCATTCCGGCACCGGGCGCTGCAACGGATTTTCTGGGAAATCAATCACGGCGCGTCGTTCCGGCCGTCTCTCCTGGTACGCAAAACAGAACAGATCATGGACGCGCTCGTTGGCCAATTGTGATTAATGTGATTGAAATGGACGGGTCGTGCAGAGCCGCGATTTCGGTTTTCGGTGGAATTCGGTGAAAAAAATAAATCCACCACCAGCCAGCCAACCCAAAGGTGGACTACTACTGCAGAACGGAAGGTAAATCGCGCAACAGATCATCGGCAGGTGCCATGCGGATTTCATTCATCCATTCCAGCAGCAGCAGCAGCAGCAGCAGCAGGGATGAAGGATGTCCAAAGGCACTCCGGAATCCGGATTCATACTTTGTACACAAAAACGCTATCCAATACGCCAAGTTCAACACCGTCTAGTTGGTCTGTCTACTGGATCCAGTTCCGTCCGTTGGGTCTCGCGTCTTCAATCATAAACAAAAAAACGAACCCCCGATCGAATCCCCGATCCAGATGGCTAGTTTCGGTTGCAATAATTATAACCCGCGTGTTGGAAGTAGTAGTGGACCCAAAATTATAGGTTCCGTTTAAGGGTATCGCCATGGGTATAACTACCTGTATTCTTGCCGATGCTGCCGAATGTTCGAACCCCTACGTTTTTTTCCGGTTCGATCTCACTTCCGTTTTGCGCTTAATTGGGGATGGGAATTTGCTGGGAAATTATTAAAATCAATATCATCGAAAACCGGCGGTCCCAAAAGTCCCACTTCTGGTTCTTCGGACCCACGGCTTGCTGGTATCATTACGTCGTCATATTCGGGTCTTCGGCCTATGTTTCCGGAGTGGATTCTCGCCGACCCGTGAGCCAACGAGATGAAGGTAATGCGGTGAACGGGAACTGTCAGCGCTGGGTTCGAGCTAATCGCCATCAAAACCCCGTAATTAAAACTTTAAAATCCCGCTCTAAAAGCGTCCCGTTGAGATCCGGCGAACGTTCCCCGAGAGTACCCGGCCTGGTACGACAGACACTCGGTTTGATGAGCCACGATCCAGGTAAGAGTGGGTTTTTGGTTGAATGGTGCATGGTGGTTTTTAAGGGATTAACGATCAGAATGTGACGAATACACGCTAATCCACAGATGGGCTTCACAGTCTATCGAGGGCTTCTCGTTTGGAGTTTCCTCTTAATTTGATGGTTAATTCCAAGTTTACCTAAAAAAATATAATTCGAGGAGGACCTAAACCGAACAAACTCACGGTACCAACGGGACATTGTATTCGCTATTTAGATTGCCGATCGCGACCTTTCGCTGCCACCCTGGTAGCGACAAACAACGCCATCGACGCTTCGAATAATCATTTCCAGAGTGGTCAGGGAGTCGTGACCCTACGATCCTCGGTACGAGGCTCGCATTCGGCTGGTTCAACCACACCACAGTGTCGGGCTTATCGCTTCCTTCAACAATCTGGTTGCCGTGGCATTCCATCATAAGCTACGCGCGCTTTCTTCCTGGGATTGGTAGCAACGTCGCGACGTACTTATGACTACCGGCCTACCAAACAGCAGCTGTATCGTCACTATTTACCACCGAACGGCGACGGCGACGTCATTGGTAATACGGAGAGGTAAAGTGTGTCACTACTTTGTGTCGCTGTTACGCTGTGTCTCCGCTGTGTCACATTTCAGTCGCTTTCGTTCTTATCAACACCTCTCCTGTGACACGTCCCTGACTCCTAATCAGTGCAACCGAGAGAGAGAGACGATTTAATTTCAGCGGCTGAGTATTGTTGATCAGTAGCTGGTTGTGTAGTCCCATGCTCATGCTTTGACGCAACCACTTGCATCGTGATGCAATAAGATGCTCTAACGTCAGTCAAGAGATGATGCTGGCGAAGGCGAGCGCATGCGGAACAGCTTCGTGACATCTTGCCCGAATCGTCGAAAAGGGATTCCAAAATCCCAATACCAAAAAGGAATCCCGGTGTGTGAAAGCTTCAGCGGAAGCTTCCGCGGAATGCGAAAAGTTCTTGCCAATATTTCAGGTGCGGTTCATGGGCCACAAGATGATACGATATTGTTTTGGGCGAAATTTGATATCAGAAATGGGCCACCAAGTCATCTAATAGAAGGAGGGGCTGATTAAAGCGATTGTTTAAATGTTTTCGTTATCAATTTTTAAATAGCACACGGATTTGAAACTAGAATTCATATTGTTCCGTTTTGCTCAACATATACTAGTTCAATGCATAAAATTTTACGAAACATGAAATATATCGTATGAAAGTTCAATAATTAAACTGTAAAAAGAAAAGTAATGTCCCACATGTCAATGTCAATACCAGGATTTAATGTTACAACAATAACGTAACGACAAATAAAGGAAATTGATAAATTCCTTAAATACTTATGCAAAGCTAACTCCGTTACATGAATACACAACATGCATAGCAAAGGTAATCTAAATATTTGAAAAGGCGTTTAATGGGAACTGCAATGAGAAATCCCTAGAATTTTATTTATGTATTTTATATTTTCAGCAAGAAAAATGTCAAACCTGCTCACAGATCACAAGACCATTAAAGCTGCTTCCGGAAAACAGAATTCATACAAACCTGGTCCTAAAGTGTGGTTTATACACCTCCCACCAGTTTCACAGCCATTTCTTTCATTCATCGAACATCACTCACAAGCACAGCATCGAACACAAGGGTTAAATTAGCCTGAGGCACATTACTGTGCTCTCGTCTAGCGCTATGAGTTTGCTGAATTTTATTAATCATTTGGATCCGCTCTCTCACCAATAAGTTACGTTTGTGTATTGCTAGGTATGTGTATGTTTTGTTTGGTTGCTTACGTGGCTACGATACTAACAGCTAATGAAGGTAGTTTGGAAAACGCTTAAATGCTACAAACATAATGTACATGAATTTTCACTAATGTTCGGTGCCACTACCGGTGATCACCTTCTTCCTTATATACAATAGCATCGTCGCACTATCTTTCTACTCTATTGGACGCTAGTTAGTAGGTATGTGTAGGTGTGTTTGGTGTGCGCTAACTTGAACCCTAGTGTGGCCGCCGTTCCACACACACAGACGGTGAGATCAGTTTCAAATACTATCTGGTTCTGATGGAACTGCAAAAGAAGCACAACGCTAGACCTCCTCGTAGATCACCTCGAAGAAGGAAGGGACCAAACTATGCTGCACTGGGTCGGTACCTGGCACCACGTCTGGAACCTCGCCTGCAATCATAAACAACACAATGGCCTGCACGTTCGACCCCTCGCAAAGGGTATACCCTACTCGCTGCTCGCTCAAATAATAGCCTTACACGCGTCGTCCTGCATCAACACCCTGCCACCAAGGGCTAACAATAAAGCTATACGTGTCTCTCTGTGTGCGTGTGTGTATGTATGGACCCTCCCGACGACGACGACGACGACGACGTCGACGGGTTCGCAATAATTAGTAACTCATAAAAACAAATAGTCAGTCTTGGGTCAAACACACGATCACAGCATCAGCAACAGCAGCAACCCCCTAGATTGCCGGCAACATAAGGGTGGTGCGCGTGTGTGTTTGTGTGTCCTGTGTAGCGAGGAACTGATCGTCGCGATCACCCTTCAAATTGCGATCGGTGATGCGATGGCGATGGTGATGGCGATGGTGGCATGGTAAAACAGTTAAACATTACTCTAACTGCAACATGCACCCACCCATGCAGCCTCTCTTTCCTCTTTCCTTCTCTCTCTCTCTTTTTTTCTCTCTCTCTATCTTTTCCTTCTCTTCTTTGGTTCGCTCTCCCTGCATGCTCTGTGTGTCTGCCCTCATTCGATTGTTTTATGGTAAATTACATGTGTTTGGTTGTAATTATGGCTCACTCTCTTCCTCTTTCTCTCTCTCCTTGTGTCTCTCTCTGTTTCTCTCTCTCTTTCTCTCTCTTAAACGTCTGAAATTGGTCTGGAATCAACGCTACAGGACCTTACCCTAACCTAACGAAGCCATTGGAATGCATCATTTGGCACGATCTTCTTCTACTTCGCCTTCCCTCTACCTTTAAGGACCGACACCCTGACCGACCCGCGAACACAGCATCAACGATAAGGAACATCACACAACCTCCCGTTTTCCACCTTCTCATCCTCCTTTCCATCGCTGCTTATCGTTGCATTATCTCATCGATCGAGAAACCGAGGGATCGCTTCGGGACTTTCGGTTCCGGTGACTCCGATGCGGTTCCACTTGCCTTCGATGGTGTCATGACGGTCGTCGTCATCGTCGTCGTTGTCGTCGTCGTGGTCGATCTCGGTGAGGTCGTGCTAGATTCCCGATTGCCCATCATTTGCGAGTGATGCAGACCGGCATCCAGCAGCAACATCTGGCGCACATCGGCCATCATCCCGGCGCGACGCTCCAGCTCATCGACCTCATCGTCGACCTCCTCCAGCTCCAGCTCTTCATCCTCTTCCTCCTCCAATACCTCGTCGTCCTCTTCCTCCTCATCCAGCTCTTCCTCCGCCATTCGGCGACGCTCCTCCTCTTCCTCCTCATCCTCGAAATCATCATCGACGATGATGTCCTTGTCCTCATCATCCAGCTCATCCTCTCCTTCCGTCGAGCTGTTGGAGGATTTTTGTGACAGATCGAGGGCAGGCGCACCGTGTACCGTGTGTCTTACTCCCTCCAACATACCCGGGAGGCCACCATTCGCCGCTGCCAGTAGTAGATGCTGTTGCTGCTGCTCAGCAGATTGTTGCTGTTGGTGATGCTGTTGGTGCTGCTGCTGCTGTTGCTGCTGTTGCTGACCTGCCGCAACCATCGCATGGCTCTGCATGTGCGTCTTGAGGTTCGCGCGCTGATTGAACGTCCGATTGCAGATGGTACACTTGTGCGGGGCCTCCTCCAGGTGCGTCACCTTATGGACGGCGAGGGTGCGCGACTGGCAGAAGCCCTTACCACAGTCGGAACACTTGAACGGTTTCTCCTTCGAGTGGATGTACCGGTGATCGCGCAGATGATCCTGCCGCCGGAACGCCTTCCCGCAGATATCACACGAGTACGGCCGCTCATCGGTGTGCGTACGCTCGTGGATGAGCAGATTGTAGGATTTGGTAAACTGCCGATTACAGTACTTGCAGATGAACTGCTTCTTTGGACGGGAACTGCCACCACCACCACCACTACCGGAACCGCTGGAACCGGAACCCTGTCCGGCGTGTAGCTTCATCGCGGCACCGAGTGGACGTCCGAGCAATGCGTACGGATGCGGATGGTGCGGATGATGATGATGATGATGATGCGGATGATGTGGATGATGTGGATGCCCGACCGGTCCGACATGATGATGACCGTGCGGTGGTGGGGCTAACCGTTGCTGGTAGAGCGCCGCATTACGGATCCAGTGCTGCATGAGGGCGGCATGTGGGTGAGCGTACGCGGCCGCGTTCGGTGGTAGACCACCGGTGCTGGCTGCGGTAACGGCGGCTGCTGCGGCCGCCGCCGCTGCCGCCGCTGGATGGTAACCGGTTTGCTGCAAATGTTGCTGCCACAAGCGTTGCTGCTGCTGTTGCTGTTGCTGTTGCTGCTGCTGCTGGTACAGGAATGCGGCCTCGATGGGATTCGCCGTCGGCGAAGTCACGACCCTTTGCGACCGTTGCGAGGGCTGCTGTGGCACGAATGCGCTCACTGCCGGCGTATCCTGGATTGGGGATCGCGTCTGTTGTTGTTGTTGCTGCTGCTGCTGGAGAAGGGCTTGTTGCTGCTGCTGTGCTTGGCGCATGACGGTGCTGTTGGGGCTGCTGCTGGTGATCGTTCGCGAGCGCTCCATCTCGTACTGATAGGGATGGTAGTGATGGCCGTGCAGGACGTGCAAGCGTGGAGCCTGCTGCGTCTGTGGTGGTGAGCCCGTCCGCTGCAGCACCGTGTCTTCGGTGGGTGTGTGGGGTGGCGTGAGGATCGGGGACACCGTGCCCGTCGCCACACCCGGTTCCTGTTTCACGTTCGCGAGCGTAAACTCCGACGAAAAGTCTAATCACGCACCGAAGAGAGACAGAGCGGGAGCGAGAAAGGGAGAGAGAGAAAGAACCGAGAGATAAGCACAAGTGGTTGGAGCTAGCTTCCGCTTTTAGACACCGACACCGGGCGCAACGCACCGACCGAGACAAAGACTCAAACTACTCAAAAGGCGCGGTGTACACAACAACAACAATGATCAAGTAACTCACCTGGAGATGATCGCGAATGTAGCTCCTCGATGCTGATCTCACTGCACGACGACAACGAAGACGACGCTGATGCTGGTGCGACCCGGGGTGCGATCGATTTTACCGACATTTTACCAAACAAAGGGGGGAGGGGGGCGCTAGACCAACCGCACAATCGCAACAACTTCTACAACGACACGGTGCGCACGTCAACAATGATTAATATTATTAGTTCGTCACGAGATCACTTCGCTTTTGACTTTCACTTCTCCACTGGCTACTGTCACTCCCCTTAGTAGGCTTTGCCACTAGGTTTCAGATTGTTTTGTTCCAACAAGTGTGTGCGTGTGTGTGTGTTGCTGATAGTCCAAGCTCCAAACACAAGTGTGCTATCAGTAGCACCTCTGACAACACGCACGCAATCACTCACTCACTCTTGCTGCTGCTGCTGCTACGACTGCTGCTACACCACCATTCACTTCGACGCTCGATGGCACACTGACTTCAACCTTCAACAATCCGGTTCACATGTGTGTGATGCCCCTCGCTTCCACTTCCAATTAGCTTCTTCGGGGTTTGATCACTTCGTCGTCGTCGCCGTCGTGGCCGTCGTCGCCGTCGTGGCCGTCGTCGTCGGCGTTGTCGAGGGACGGAGCAGTAAAAAAACAACAGGGAAAGAAGAGGCGCGCACAGCTCGTTGTGCACCGGTCCGCTGCCTTCGCTTAAGTGAACTACCGATCGGTGAGTCGTCCAGTGAATATCCTTTTTTCAGCCGAAGGACCAGGACCAGCCAGGACACTCGTGCCTTCCCTTTCCCTCCGCCACGGGGACTGTCCTTTTCTCGGATCGCCCAGAAGCCCAGAAGCTCATCCGAAAACACACACAGGCACACACACAGACACGCACTCTCTCTCGCGCGCGCACACAAGTGTATGTGTGTGTGTGTGTGGGAGTCGAGCGAGGACGAACGAACTAACGAACGCGAGCAAGGACGCGGGATGAACGCGAGTGAATGAACGAGTGAGCGAGCGAGCGAGCGAGAAGCGGAAGTTGATGTTTAGACAACAAGTTGTCGGTACAAAGTGCTTCTTCGGAGGGATGGCCGCTTCTCTGGAAGCTCACCACCATCCATGGGGTGGCTTGGCTCCCATCTCCTCCCACCGTCGGTGGCTTCTCCCATCATTTATGCTCGGCACCGAGCGGTGGGCCGGGCATGCGGGCAGCGCTGTGATTGGCCGAGCTGCTGCGTGATGCGAGCACAAGAGAGAGAGAGAGGGACCGCGCGATGAGTGTGGCTCGTTCTTGCGTTTGTTAGTTTGTGTTTGTGTGTGTGTGTTTGTTTTTAGGAACAACATTTTCAATATGCTAGCAAACCGTTTGGTAGATGTGAAGTGAATTAAGTAGACAAGCTATTGCTTCTTCGCGCTTTTCGCAATTTTCCCACAATCTCTTTCGCTAACTTTTACAAAAGTATTCATAAATTTGATTCAAGCAAGCACGCCCTGGCCTGCTATTGCAATCGCCATAAAAGGACAAAGCCTGTTCCCTTCAGTGCGCACACACACGCACGTAGGCACGCACACGGGGAGCATATAACCGTGGTTGCGATGCCAAGCTCTGTATCCGAGGTTGACCTCTTCGTCGTCGTCATCCCAGATCGGATTGGACGGCCGTCGTGAGCCGTTAATTAATAAAGCTGTAAAAACCGTTCGCCATTTCCCGGGACAAGAGGGCAAAGCCGTATGAGCAAGTGCTGCTGATGCTGCTGCTGCAGCACCATTTTGGGATTCATTGTTTTCGCTCGTGTACTTTGTGTGTGGGTGTGTAGTAGTATATAGTAAGCAAGAGCGTTGCAAGGTGGCGGTTCCACGTGTCGATGATTTCGTCCCTTTTTTACGAGGGCACTGTGTTTACTGTTGCTCGCTCGATGTGCGCCTTTCGACGGTCTTTACGACCCGCCTCCCATCGGTTGAGATGGAAGGATACTCGGTTGCGGCTACGGATGTCCTCTTTGTTTGCTCCCGGGGTCGAATTTGATTTTTCTCTTCATCCACGGCTCCCCACACAGAATACGCGGAGCTGCCGTTGCTCCTGATTATGATATGCGGCTCCGGTTTGTTTGCTTTCGCCTTTTACGTTGGCGAGCAATCAACACCGCGCGGACTCTGTGGTGGGTTTTTATGAACCGAGTTTTTATATTCAACTAACGTTTATGGAACTATACCAGTTGGTGTTGGGATTTCTGGGAGAGTATATCCTCAGTATCCTCAGTATATTTTTCGCAAGGAAGGAAACGCAATTGCTTTCATGCTTTTCTACAATGGTATGTGCCCGTCAAGGTGTAGAAACCTCATCCTATTTCTGAAAATTCCTTATGATGTTTATTAAACTAGATTAAACTAGATGTTTATTAAACTAGATATTTATTAAACTGTTTATTAAACTAGATGTTTATCAAACTAGAATCTAGCTGTCTCTTTTATTTTTGTTTTAATTATCATATATGGTTTGTGGATATACTGTAAGCATGACACTTGCTCATATGCAAGCTCATCAATATTAAGTGTTTCAGGTTTCTTAATCAGCAGCACTTAAATTCTTGCAATTTAG
This sequence comes from Anopheles darlingi, assembly GCF_943734745.1. Taxonomy (NCBI): domain Eukaryota; kingdom Metazoa; phylum Arthropoda; class Insecta; order Diptera; family Culicidae; genus Anopheles; species Anopheles darlingi. The sequence goes on from NC_064874.1 coordinate 67,160,120, forward strand.
GAAAAGTCTGCAACATGTATGCATTTACTATTCAATTAAATGTAGTTTTAAATTTTCAATTGTTTTACTTTATTGCTGCAATTAAAACTGAATTTATCTTTAACCAATAGGTACTATTAGTCGGTTTTAGCTTTGCGATACAATTATGGGTATAGATAAATTGAATTTTGCCAACAAAAAATGTAATATCTTCAGATCCTCTGAACAGTAGAAGGAGAGCCAACGCCAACTGGTATAGTTCCATAAACGTTAGTTGAATATAAAAACTCGGTTCATAAAAGCCCGCAGCAGAGTCCGCACGGTGTTGATAGCTCGCCAACATAAAAGGCCAAAGCAAACAAACCGGAGCCACATATCATAATCAGGAGCAACGGCAGCTCCACGTATTCTATGTGGGGAGCCGTGGATGAAGAGAAAAATCAAATTCGACCCCGGGAGCAAACAAAGAGGACATCCGTAGCCGCAACCGAGTATCCTTCCATCTCAACCGATGGGAGGCGGGTCGTAAAGACCGTCGAAAGGCGCACATCGAGCGAGCAACAGTAAACACAGTGCCCTCGTAAAAAAGGGACGAAATCATCGACACGTGGAACCGCCACCTTGCAACGCTCTTGCTTACTATATACTACTACACACCCACACACAAAGTACACGAGCGAAAACAATGAATCCCAAAATGGTGCTGCAGCAGCAGCATCAGCAGCACTTGCTCATACGGCTTTGCCCTCTTGTCCCGGGAAATGGCGAACCGTTTTTACAGCTTTATTAATTAACGGCTCACGGCGGCCGTCCAATCCGATCTGGGATGACGACGACGGAGAGGTCAACCTCGGATACAGAGCTTGGCATTGCAACCACGGTTATATGCTCCCCGTGTGCGTTCCTACGTGCGTGTGTGTGCATTAAACGAAACTGGTTTCGACGTAACCACAAATATACTGTTAAAAGGACCTTGAATGAAGAACAAAATGTTGCTGAAACGATTACTAGATGTCTCTTATTTCTGACCAACATAATGTGTTCAAACAATGTGCAATGCTGAAACGTTTTGCAGCAAGCATCTTTGTCTTTACCATATTTCAATTCATAAAAAAGGAGCTAAGTGACCTCCATAGTAGCTACCTAAACCAATCAAACCTTGATGGTTTGATACAATAATCTACTGGAACACACATTTTTCATAAACAGCTATGCCATCTCAGTACAATAGTAACCATTGGGTAAGAAACTTTCCGTAAATGCGAATTTCTAAACGATTTGACTTGCAAAGCACCAGATTCAATAACACCAGTAGTAGGCATACATATGAAACACACGCAAAATTTCTCAAGTGTTGGCAGTTCTTCATAATGGCATAACGAAAGGTGGAGAGATTTTCATTTTCCATTGTTTGATTCAAGCAAATAGTTGGACATTTTCTTTCGGAATCGAAATGTCTCTTCCAGCATATGCTTGCTATCTTGCGTTGCGCGTGAAGCAACCCGAAAGTATTCCAAAAATGCCACCTCCCACCGCACACTTTACCTACCTCAAGACGAGCGCTCCCCTCCTCCAATAGGGTAGGTCCTTCTCCGGCAGCTGATAGCGGCCAATGATATCATCGTCAGGCTTTTCATAACCGTCACAATCACGCATCACAATTGCCAACCGTGGTTCGCACATACGAGCGGCAGCAAATGGCGGCGACATACACGGCGGCATGAAACGGGTTCGACCGCGGCGTGCCTTTCATCTTTTCATAAATGCCGCCCCATGCCCTTATCGCGTGCCCCATTTGAAACCCCGAATAAGGTAGTCGTTTATGGATTAATTTTGTCACCTTCTTCTATTGGGCCTTATCACTTACTGGGCACATGCCCCGTTACTGCGACGACATCCAATCGAAACACCCATTAACGGATGTTCGTTCGCATCACCTCCCGTCGCAAGGAGTTGTGGCTTAACAACATTGGAACGAAAGGAATACAGGGAATTCCCTTTGCAGCACATCTGTCTAAACACTCGAAGAACCGTTGACCAAACCAAGATGTCGACGGACGAAGAGGACGACAACGAACGTGTTAGCGAATCTCCCGATCGGAGGCCGGAGGCGCAAACGGAAACCGGTATCTCCGCAAATCCTTTCCACATGAAAGGCGTTAGACGCTAGCAGCAAGCGCTTCAGCACTTCATACCGGGTACCTTTTGTCCTGGCAGCATTTCCGTTCATCATTACCGCACCGGAGAGGAGAGGTATTTCCCGTGGGCCGGTATTCCGCTTGTTTGTCCTTCTACCCCGGGCCGGACCGGGACGAACGTGCCCTTTGGTCAAAGTCACCTGGCTTCGAATGGACCGACCGGTCTTCTACTGTTTGCCTTTACCCCCACTTGGAGATGGTGCGAAGCCACCACCAACACCATTACCATCACCATAGACATGTTGTTTATGTTTTTCCTTTCGAGCCGGAACTGCCCACCGGTCGTCACACGGGAACGGGAGGGTGTGATACTGACTTTCCCGGCCAGACAGTCCGGAGTTTCTGCATGGAAACTCCCAATCCTTAGCACGACACGCGTTGACCGGTAGCTCAGTCCAGTCCCGGCTCGTCTTGCTCATCGCCCCTGGGCCTTGATTGGCAATTTAGCCCATAACGGCCACACTTCTAATGCTCATGCCCACGCAACATAAACTACAACACCCTGACCTCCGGGCCTTTGTTTAGAAGAACAGCAAACGGCCTAAGCTCGCATTTGAATTCATTACCTCGTCCGCGCGCCTTGTGCGCCAGTTTCCTTCAGTTTGGTTGCTGAATGGAGCGAAGCCCTCCAAACGGTCGGTCCTGATTACAGGAAGCATCGCGACAGCGATTGCCAATCATATCGGCGCATGCCAGTACCGCAAGAAGTGCGTGCAGCACAAGGCTCGACGACTCGAAACTACGTGACCGAACGTGACTTTGAGCTTCGGAACAACGGAACGCAAGGCATCATCATCTGGTGCATCTAATGCGGTCCAATTTACGAGGGAAACAAATTAATTTATAGCCAAACAAGCTCGTCCACCTTCAGCTTGACGGTCGATGGTTTATTCGTGCTAAGGTCGTTTGTATGATGCCAGCACCTCTCATAAACACAGACCGACAGACAGACAGCACGCGCACCGTTCCCTGCTTAATTCCCCGTTTCGATTCCAAATCATTGACATAACTTAATGATTATATCGTACGTCCGTACCCCGATAATTAACTTGTTCCATATTAAGGATATGAAATCACTTTTGCCCTTTTGCGATACGGGCGGTCATGCCGCAGACTGAGCACAGTGTCCCCTCGACTGCCAGCCACGTCATGCAACTATCCAACTAACACCTCATCGGCCGTTCGGTAAACAACCGGCCAGCAATTTGGGCGCAAATTGTCGTCGGGTCTGGTGCACCACATTGAACACAATTGCATTAATTTCGATTTGTTAGCATTAGAAATTGGCACTAGATTGAACTGGCCTGGACTGGGACCCTTTTGTGGCTGAGATTCGAAAACTGGCATCCATATTGGGCACCTCGGAAAGGCGCACCTCGTGTCCGTGTCACTTGGCGCGCTCCCTACCATATCTGGTCGCTGGTTGCCCTGGCACTTGGCTGAACCGAAGAATTTCACACCTAATCAGCGTGGGACAAGTGTTCCCTTTACACTCTGCGACATGCGACACTCTCGCCTTCCTTCGCGCAATGAAGCGAGTCACGGCAATTCAAATGAAGCGTACTGGCGCCATCGAGGACCACTGCCGGATGTCTGGCTTCGGTTTTGCCTCTCCGAGGCAGGCACGGACACGGGACACGGGATGATCGAAGGAGATCACCAGAAACGGGGCAAGTCCCGGCAGGACCGAGCTTCTGGGAGCGATTTGTAGCGTGAAATGATTTATGCCGTACATGGAACCAACGAACCGTCCTAGGTTTGGTCCTCATTTTTCATCTGGCTGCACCAAAGGATCGCAACTGATCCCTTTCCTTTGGTTTTTTTTTTTCGTCTGTGGGCCGCAGCGTAACCGAAGTGGCACGGCGAGGCGGCGCTCTTCAGTGATTTTGCGCTTAACCGTAAGGCTCGAGGTCCTCGGCCAAAGGTATCTTTTCGGAGTTCGGAGAAAGTGCCGTTTTGGTAGTAGCTCATTTTTCTCTCCGGTTTGATCCTTGCTGCTTTTGCTTTTGATACTTTTTCTTTGTTTTATGCTTAAAAAATGACCCTAAATTGTGTTAAAATGTTTAAATCTGCAGCTTGGACATGGAAATGATGTTGGAATTTAGAGACAAGTACTGAGAAGTGGTCGACCCGTGAATCCAAAACACAGTAGCAACATTAAGAATAAAATATATGAAGTGCAGTATCTTCTCCCATAAATACTGAGCAATTCTCAACACAAGAAAAGCGAAACGTACGAGAAGCACAATAAGCGACAACGCTAGGAGGATTAGACGTAAACAAATGATCCCATTCTTTCGACGATCCCGTCTTCGAGGAACATAAGACCTCCTGAAACGTTTCCCTTCTGTCCTTCCCCGGGAAATGCGCCCAGAACAGAACAGAACAAGTGTAGCGGCTGCGCCACACAAAAGGAACGACATGTATGCAGGATCGTAGGCCAGGATCATGAACATCACTTTTCTTCCCTTTCGTACACAACGTACAAGCCTTGCTACCGGACCACGCACGCAGGACACCGAGCTGGCTGGCTGGCCGGGCTGGGTCCTATTTCAATGCTACATTTCCTCTCGCATCTCGACCAACACATTGACACATAGGCGCACCAGGCGCACCGCAGGCAGTTCAGTGAAAGTGATACAAATCTCTGTAGCGGAACAGTACATGCGGAACATTTGCGAAAGCGGCAAAACCGAAACCCCTTCCTTTTCCGGGCTGCGTGTCATGCTGGGAAAATCATAGCTGCGCTACGCTCTTTTCTCCCTCCCTTGCGACTCGTTCGATCGTTATCGAGTGATCTTTATTGTTATTGCGCGGACATACTTTATTTCTAGCGGTGCTGAGTGCAGTATTGATGTCGTACTGCTGCTGATGCTGCTGCTGCTGCTGCTGACACTTGCTTTTCCGTGGCTACTGTGCTACTGTGCTTAGCTAGAAGACGACTTGAGAACAACCAACTGTCGGAAGTCGTTCTATTCTCCTTATCGGCGGTCTATAACGACGTTATCCGTGTAATGACTATTGCTTTCCTATTTCCATCGGATGCTTAGCGTGAGAGACCGCAGCTCAGAAGTCAGAAGCCGTCTAGTGATCCTTGCTTTTGGAGTAACCAGTGAGCTCGGTTGCTTTCTCTGTGTGATGGTATGCAAGACGTTAAGATAAGCCAATTATCATGTCTTCGGGTCGGCGTTGCCTGTGACTGACAGACTTTCCCACGCGCTCAAATAGAAGACCATTTCTGATGGAAAATGTTTTCCAAAATCTTGTTCTCTACGCTACCGAACGCAACTCGGGTGTTTGCAAAGCAGAACTCGGGCCATTCACCTAAATCCTTGGGACGAATATCATCGGATAACAGACCAAAAATGACTTCCTAGCGACAGCAGCAAAAACAAAACATCAAAGCAGGCGTAGCAGCCAATGCCAAGCAGACAAGCGACGAGTGACAGATTGGATGGGCTTAACCCATCCTCCCCATTTCTATTGCGCTGCTTATCACCCAATCTTTCCTACTGGTATGGGACGGTTTCCACCCCATTCCGTACCGTTACTAACCATCATCAACATCAACATCATCACCATCATCATCATCCACACCCAGAGCTCGCGCCGCGACATGTGCATTACGCCTGGTACAAGCAAGTCGATCTCTTGTACATGATAACACCCGGCCCGGCCGGTTCCAAACAACTGGGGAGAGAGATAGAGAGCGAGAGAGACAGAGTTGCCTCGGTGTCACCGGGCTTCGACACTTACACAAGCGTTGCGCGCGACACACCGAACCGGGGGTATGATGATGACGGAACGGCCACTGATGGAATTGATAATTACAAAATTCAGTAGGAGATAAGGGACAGGCCACAACACAACTCCTCGCCGTCGCCACCACCACCAGCACCACCACTAGTCACCAGCGTGAGGCCGTGCGTGTCGCAAGACCACACCTGGAGCAGCCGGCAATGTTCAAACGAATGTCCCCGATGATGATTCCAGTCCCACTCCGGCGTGCACGGTGTGCTCATCATTTCGAGGGAGGTCCGTGAGCATACTCTTTATGCATCTCATCATCATCATCATCATCATCATCGAGTGACATCCAATTGATGCCAGTCGCTCCTAAACACCTCCGGTATCATCTGCTGGATGATTCTGAAGCGAATGCGTAAATACGGTTCGGTCATTTGTACGTTCAGCTATGATGCAGTCATGATGAGCCAACCAACCAGCCAGCCAGCGCGTGTTATCACACCACTCGCTGTCACCCCTTTCCTCCTTCCTTTTAATGGCCGTACGCACTTCGGTTGGAGGGGGGGAGCGTTGGCGGCATGCAGTCTTTTGTATCTGCGCCATGTTCAGCACCACCTTCAGGGGCCACCTCTTCCTCTACCAGCTCCACGGAATGGAACGGAACGCAAGACTTCAGCCACCCACCACACTCCCGGTGGGCGGCATTCAATCAAAGCGAACGCGATGCGATGAAGGTGCGATACCGTCGCGGTGAGGGGAGGTCGTGACATGATGGTGATGGTGTGTGACAAGCGGCGGAATGTTTGTTCGCCACTACCGGTTCCGTGTCCACGTCGTCCGGATAAGTGAAGACGTTGTTTTCCGTTCGTCGGAACACGTCGTTGCGGTGACCGCGGGGTGCGGGGTGCGGGGTGCAAGGGGGCATTAGGCAACCGCAACGCTAATGTACTCCGTTCGAGAGGGGGAGATTAAACACAGAGACAGTTCGTCGCAGCGAGACCGCGCGAGGCCACCACCTGGAAGACGATGATTGAGCGACGACCACGCGAAGCGTTCCACGAAATGCCGCGTGACTCCGGACCGTCTCGGTAGGTTCACGCGGGTTTCCTGGAACCCTTTCCCCTAGAGCACTTTGACTCACTTTTGGGGAATGACCAATCAGTGTTTATCAGTGTGTTGAGCTTCCGTTCGAATGAGCTCACCACTGTTCGCTTCCGTAGCCGTCATGTTCCGGGTCCGATCGGACCACTTCACTCTGCTCTGCGTTCGAGAGGTCTTCTATTACCTAATGAGAGACAGCTCAGCCGTGACCGACCATGACGTGATAACGGACAATCGACAATCAATCGCATAAATGTTGAGCCAAGGTTTCTTCCAATTGTTGGATTACAAAACACGACTGCAGCCGGATTGTATGCAGCATTTCGTGACGTTTATCGCTGTCACGAAACGAAACAGCTTTGTCACGGATTCAAGCAACACAGGGGACTCTATCTATTGGTACAAATTTGTAGCAAAACACCTGTTATCTCGTCGTCATCGCCGTCGTCGAATTTGGTCCTTAACACACAACTCACGGCCACGGCGGGACCGCCATTAGCTCCGATCCGACCGCCACCGGCCAAGGGACATAATTCTTCGGTACCAAAAAAAAAATAAAACGCGCTCATGAAAAAAAACGGTCCAACCAGAAGAAGGTCGTCCGAACCCCGAAGATGGCTGGTTGGTTGGCTGGTTGGTCCGGAACGGGGAAAACGGTCCAGCAACAACTTGTCACCCACGCCCAAGCGCCCGATAGCGCCGCCCGTCTACTGCTCGGTCGGTCAACATCAAAGGCGGCTCGTTGTCTTTGTGCACCGATGGCACCGATGGTGCCGCTGGCAGAGGGAAAATCAATAGCTTTTGCACCCTGCCCCTCACACCACGCCAGCCAGCGAACCAGCGGAAACGGACGGAGTTGGCCGCAAAACCCGCCACTACAATCGATCGATTGACACCTTCGCGCCAGGAAGGACGCGCTCTGGGCGGTGGCCGGACGGTGACCGGCTGGCAAGAAGGCCTAGGAAGGACCTCCTTCAAGGGTCAAGGAGGCAGCAGCAAAAGAAGAGACAAGAAAGGTTGTGCCATGCGTGCGATCTGATTAAATCCCTTTTGCGATCCGATCGCTTCCCACAGGATAGCGAGCACCGAGGGACAGATGAAATGATAAATGCCGTCACCTGATAATTAAGAGATTGTCTTATTGATTGCTCGTCGGGGGCGGAACCTGACCCACCGGGGTCGGAAATTTTCGGACCGATTTCAATAATAAAAAATTAATAAATCCACCGAAAAAAAAACCAAACAACAAACCAAAAAGCGCATCCCGAAGCGCATCGACTGCACGTAAAGTCGAAGAACTGGCCATACCTGGGCGCTTGCGCCAGACTCTGTGGAAGGAGAAGGAGGAGGGCCACCAAAAGTGAAGTGAACCTCGGGATGGAGAGATGGAGAGGCGAGATGGCGTTCGCGTG
>NC_064874.1:67173556-67198556 GCF_943734745.1 Anopheles darlingi
TCCCTCCGAGAGCAGAAAGGCAGAAAGAAGAAGCTGCGGCTTAGTTTAGACTAAAATTTATATTTTCTTCCTTCGCGCTTACCAACAGAGAACTTGTCTTCTCGCCCTTTCTGGGACTGCTGCGTGTGTGTTCTGCAGTGGTTGAACGGTTGAAAAGGGATCATCACGATCCACCGAAGTGGTTTGAACATCGGTTTCAACGCCAGACCCCAGCACACCACAGCAGCGCATATCGTGTTTAGATCGTCTGCGAGTCTGGCTGTTAGCTGTTTGGTGCCCTGTGTCCTACAGTACCAACCAGCCACACGCACGGATGGACGCAGACACCCTTTCCATTCGTTCGCTCATCGATTCGTTTTATCGCTGGCCTTCGCCTTGCCCACAACATACTCGTTATGTTATGTTGGCCGGGGGACAGTTGGTCAGGACGACATTGCTACTCCGGCTGCTGGCGACACTTTCTCGTGTCGCGCAGACATTTATCAAGATCGGATGCGACACCTCCGTCACTCTCTCTCTCTCTTGCTCTCTATCTCTCGTGCGCTGTTCTAGGAAAACGCTTTGGCCCAAGTGTGACCCAATTATGGTCCTCATCACTTCTTTTCGTTACATTTCTTCGTCAGAAAATTCCCAACATACACGGTAACGCTCTCGAAAAGCATCACGATGTTGGCAACAAATGGGGCCCAGTATGGCCGGGATACTCAGTCGATTTAACGACAAGTGAATCGTAATTGAGCGTACATAATTAGAGGTGCCGAAAAGTCGTCCTTCGTTGTCTCCTTTTTTTTTTTGTTGGAATGATGATCGAGTGTTTGTTGACATTCAAGCCACTTTGCTCGCTGCAGCAACAAGTTGTCAGAGTTCTCAGAGACTAGACTAATAGAGAACTGACCTGGAAACACGTTAACGTCAGCCGTAGACCTTTGCGTATGCATCGTGCGCTTGACGGTAAGTCACCTCGTCGAGAAACCACGTCACTCGATCGTGCGAGCATTCGCCAAGCATAGACACCCAACGGCGTGTCACTAGCAGAACCTCAAGGAGACCAAGGAGACCGAAGATTTATCGTTCGGTTGCATGTGAAATGTCACTAAATATTCGTTCCCTGACGCATCGTGCGGTGCGAGCAAACGATCGTGCCCAGCATAAACGGATGCTGGCAGGGCAGGGCTGCTGTTGCTGCTGCTGCTGCTGCTGCTGACGGTTGCTGCGTGCCATTCTGCGGTGCCGTGCCCGGGTGAGCATCATATGGAATTGTCAAAATATTTGCACAAATGGGCACCTCCCCCTCCGCGCCCTTTCGATGTTTGTGAGCATGCCAAGGGTCCGCTCGAAGGTCGCCAGCCGAAGGACCAGCTTTAATGATAATCGGCACGCGATTCCGATTCGCAGCGGCGGCCACTTCAAATCCGACGCGTGCACTTTAGGTAGCCCCAGGCGGTGGCGGCGGCGGCGGCCAGCCCTGTCACAAGAAGGGCCACGGAGGACCTCCGATGTCTTCTTCTCACTCGATTCCTCCGGCCCTCGAGATGGCCCGTTTGTTCGAACGCACCAGTTCGATCATCGGGCGCTCCTGCTGTGATTGAATTAATGTTTGATTTAATAAGCCGGCGCAACGCGTGACGGCGACGGTGATGGTGGTGGTGGCGGACGATGTTATGTTGTGTTCCTCGACACGAACGGGGATGCACCGCGGACGCGGACACCGCCATCGAACAACATCGAACAACGCCGAACGCCATCCCGGTCACGGCACGCACCCGAATTCAATCACAAATGTTGAAACATGTTTAACATCGATCCGCTTGCGTAACGGTATCGGCTACTAGACCTCCTCACCCTCCCTCCAGGATGGTCCAGGACCCCGCCAACGCACCTTCACGATGATGGCCATCAAATTAAACAATTTTCGATGCGATCACCTTCCCTCGGCCCTCCTGCTCGTTGCAATAAAGGAGTCCGTCCGCCGGTCCGGTTCGGCGTTGGCTGCAATAATGAAACATATGTTAGCCACCGGACATCACGATCGCTCACCGTTGCGGGGGGTGGGCCGCGGGAGGCAATTTGATAAATGCAAACACTATGCCCTGGCGTCCGCCCAAACAGTCAGCGTTGAATTTGGTTGATTGCTTGGCCGGCGGCCAGCAGCAGCATGCCGTTGTTGTCATCGGTATTGCCAAAGCCTTCCGTTCCGTTTCGTTCCGTTCGGGAGCGAATACAGAGAAAGGCGGCACAACACAAGATTGCACTCTCCCGGTCGGCATGCTAATGATTTTTTGGCCAGCGCTGGAAAGGCTCCCGGGCGCGTGTTGCTTTCGATTAGCGAAGGTGCTCCATTTAATTTGCTGCAAGACGGTGGTCGGTGGTCGAGTTTTCTCGAGAACAGGCGCCTGCCGGATGTGGCCTCTACGAGAGGCAGTAATATGGGGTCTAGTAGTGGCCAACATGCGTCCATTTGCTCTTTATTGTTATAAAAAATATAATCTGTTTTAGGGGAATGAAAAATCCGGTTTCTAGTTTTATAAAATTACGTGCCTATTGATAAAGAAAGCTATGTCTCTGCTATTGAATTGGTTAGAGCTCGACAGTGGCTCTTTTCACCAACAGAAAAATTCCTGATAAGCGAAGACAAACCAAGGTTCTATTAACAATCCTCAGTTCTCATGAATTTCTTTAATCTGCAAAACAAATCGTTGGAAAAGGATAGCCATTCACTCTCTTCTAGCTCCATCCACCTGCAATTTATCAGTAAAGCATAGCACTAAAAAGAAACATTGTTTTCTAAGCTAACAAGCGTTACATTAACTATCCTGATGATAGTGATGAATACTTCTCGAACTGCACCAAATTGCAGCAAATTAAATACACTCACCAATCGAGAAATGCTGCTTCAAACATTACATTCAATAAAATGAATAAAGCTCATACGGCTGGGCTAAAGAATGACGGGCAAGGGTTCGAACTACATCAATAAACTATCATTCCTCAAGAAATGCTACAAACCTGAACCGTTAATAGTACCATTGAATGTGACTGATGATATAAACTCCCGCAGTAGTACACATAATATCACAAGTATGCCTTGTAGATAGAAAAAGACAGTCGATTTCAAAGCTAATAACATGCAAGTGACATAGATGGCCTTATCTAATCGAGATTGCGGCCAATGTTTTCCTCCGAAAGTATCGAACCACGTCTATTCCGGCTGTTCTTCAAGTTGCTTCGCATGTTTTCCCATAAGATATGAATCGTCCATGCGTACCGTGTATCGTTGTACATCGATGATCCCTTAGTAAAGATCAACATTAAAAAACAACAACAGTGGGAAATATATCCGTGAAACGATGGGAACGATGCAATCAATATATCAAAACCCCTTTATCACGTGGTCACGCACGGCCATCGGATTCGATAATCGAGAACCATAACAACGCGACCAACGCGGCTGGGCACGGTATCTAGTGGTTATCGATTTTCTCCGGTTTAATTAGTGCCAGTTACCCATTCCCATATTGGACTATTAATTAAAAACAAACCCATGGATGCCATAAAGATTGAAATCAATAAAAGACTTCCAATTGTGAGCTGGAACAGCACCGGCAGCAGCAACAGCAGCACCAGCGGAAGCACAATCTCTTCTCGCTCGGAGCTTGATACGACCGGCGTAACAAAGGGCGAACAAAATGGCAGCAGAAGCTGCTGCAGCAGCGGGAGCACCGGGAGCATAAGATTGGCTCCCGTTGACCGGATGGGTGGCATCGGGACCGTTGCGCGCATGTTTCGAAAAATCCAACATGGCTGCTCCGCTCCAGCCAGCGGTAGCGCTCAGCAGCCAAAGGAAGCCCTGACATGGGAGCAACATTCCCATTCTTCTCGCTATATGCTCACGCTCCACAATAAACGGATCCTGGATGATGCTGAACGCGGTTCCGCTTGCCTGTGTGTCTCTCAATCAAAGGCTCTTCGTTGTGACGCACGAGCAATCGTGTGCGCGTGTATGTGTATTGTGACAGATTGTCCTTTTCCAAGACATCTTCCTCTTCCTTCTTTCTGCCTGGTCAATTATCGCACAAACCAGCCAGCCAGCCAGCTCCTCGTCCACGTCCTCCTGCTCGACGGAGTGCGCTGGTCGCATCATAAAGTTTTATGAACGTCAATGTAAACACACACACGCACCGATCTGCTCGTTTGCCAGGATGCGTCCATGAAAAAAGATGTCTCTCTTGCTCTCTGTCCTGCTTATCCTGCTCTCTGCTAAATGCTCGAGATGTGCCCTGACACGACTTCGAAATTAGCCTATTTCGCCCTAGAGGAACCTCTGAGGGGCAGAGATCCCTTGGAGATCGTAATCATATAAACAGTTTTACGATGGACCGTACGAGCGGCTCTGCGACCTTTTTACTCCACGATGATGTGCGCCAAGGCCGAACCGAGAGAGGGAAGTTGTCGTCGTCGTCGTTGTCGTTGACATGGTCTGTCGTTGGCATCGAAGATGATTACCACGTTCGCCGGGGGCCGGGACGACATACCCAGAGAGTCATTATAGGTCGCTTTGAGACGATGCAAAATAGAAATTAAAAGCCCGGTAGGTGGCAAACGTGCGGCACTGTGTCCCGATGCTTTACGATGCACGGGGTCACACGTCCATACTGACGGCCGGAGACTCACTCCCGAGAAAGCGAGTGACACAGAGAGAGAGCGAGAGAGAGATGGGAATGGGTCTCCGCCCGCCCTATCCATTAATGCTCACAGGTGGGTGGCCCCATTCTTCGTCATTGGCAAAGTACGGACCCGGACGGCTTCGAAGGTTCCGGCTCTCCCGCTAGAGAGACGATTAGTGTTTGCGGGATTATGTCTGTCGATGTCCTGTCCCATCGGCAGGACACCATTCTGTGGCTGGCCCTTCTGGCGTGGTTAACCGAAGAGCCGGAAAGGCACACAACGGGGACAGATTGCCCTGACACAAGGATCCCCTGGCCGTACCGATAATTGGCCACAGTCACGGTGAAGAATTGGAGACTTATTAGCGTTCTGGTCGACAGATGAAGACACTTCGCATTGACCGCGTAACGTTGTCCTTGAAGCTTCACCGCCGTTCTGCGCAAACGCCGCGAAAGATGGGCGGGACGACAATCGTCACCCGGCAACTGAAACCTGGGATCTTCTCCCCCAAAAACGAGGAGATTCCCCTTCGCCATCCAGAAAAAAAACGCTGAAAAGACCCCAAAAGATGAGCAAACAGCTATTTGACAGCATCGATTGCTTCAATATTTAACCAAACGGGGGGGGAAACGCGTTTGCTTTGAGCTTACCGGCACCAGCACCGGCATGTTGACCCACGATTGTGTGCCGATAAGCTGTGTGCAACATGGCCTATGCTGCTGCTGCTGCTGCAGCACAAGGGTAGCAAAGGGAGCTGCTTCCCCTTCGCTCCCGGTGAACCATAAATTCCAACGAAGTTTCCTTATCGGCTCGCGATCGTCGCGCATGTCGTCGCGATCAAACCATCTAAACGTCGATTTGGAATGGGGGGACCATAACACAGGGGGGGTCATAAATCGCCGCAGCCACAGCACACGGATAGCCGGGATAGCTCGATTCGAATGATGATGGCCAATACTGTGGCCTCGATAAGGTTCGATTTTGTCAATCGCGTCGCGGTTTTGATGTTCACCGAACGGCGCGAGCTCCCGTTCAAGCTTTCACCTCCTCCTCCTGCCCAGACCCAGGCCGTTGCGGTCGCGTCCAGTCAGTCCCCTAGTAGCACTGGTAGCCAGCTCTGGACAAACACACGCCAACCAGTCGGAGACACGCGTTTACGCAGACTCGCGCACACAGAACAACCGGAATTGGTTGCTGATATAGCATCCCAGGAACCGGGAACGTCTCTGCGCTGCACGTGAAGTAGTTGACTGGTTTGTTTGATTTCCATTATCAGAAGCCACACGGAAGTGTCTACCACGAACCGAGCGGTGACATGCGATTTGTGCAATTTGTCGGACCTACGAGGAGATACGTACGAGAAGTCGCTGTCGCTACTGTTTCATCGGTTCGGTTCCGGTATCGACACGTTAACGCAGTTGTCACGATACCTCAAGTACGTCTATGATGTCATCTTCAAGTAGATTAGCCTTAGATTAGACGCTAGCTGTAGCTGGCTCGTGTCCAAACAGGTCAAGTATTAGGAAGTTCGAAACGTCCGAAGGATCCCAATCACTTCGAAGAGTTTGTTGAGTTTGCTGGATTACGGCTGGAAGTGACGTCCCGTTTCCCTCTCTGTGTATATTCGTAGCACCACTCACTACCTTCGGCATCCCTTCAGCAGCGAGCCGTGAGTTTGATTTAGGACTTCATCACCGAAGATTTATTTCATTTACGCGTCGCGGCGTCGTTTCGCTTGAGATCGTGTGAGGTGATTTCGGGACACCCTGACCCCCCACTCCTCCTTTTCTTTCTTTTGCCTCTTTCTCTCTCTCTGTTTTTCATCATTTGGAATTCAATTTATTCTTCAGAATCTGTCTGGTGGGGTCCTCGACTCGACGACGAAACACCGACAGCAACGGAATGATGAATGGGCATTCCGATCGATTGGGCTCGCAAGACCGATGTAGCGGTGGCGTCAGAAAAAGAGGGGGGGGGAGGGACGACGATCACGGGACCACCCCAAAATCGAACCCAAACCGTACCCCGGTCAGGGTCCTTGCGATGCGATTTCGCGGGGCGCGATCCAAAGCCGCGCTTTTGGCGAAAGATCGCGTTGAGATCGAGGGACGGGAGAGGGGTTAATCAATATATCAATCAATCAACCAAAGACCCGTCCCTAAATGGAGCCTGATTTATGTCAGGTAACCCCTCTCCTCCGCCCCTGATCTCCCAGTCACTCCTACGTGTTCGAGTCCCACGCAACGCGACCGACTTCGAGTCGATCGATCGATCGATCGTCGGACCAATCGATTGAGATTCCCGTTGAGTGAGCATCGACATGCGATCAGTCGGTCTCACCCCGCCCGGAGTCCCGTGTCCCCGGAACGCCGATGATGTTGGATTTAGATAAATTCAATTACGAAAACCATAATCGTCTCTCTCACTCCCTTCTCTGCGATCGTCCGGAGTCGCGTCGCGATGAAAGGCGGATTAAAAGGTGCGAATGGGGACAGGGTGGTAGTGAGGAAAGAGGAGGAGGTGCTAAGCCACCAGAAACTTGAATCGCCCTCCTCCCGTCTTATCATCCACCATCCGACTGGGTTCATTCATAAAAATCCCATTCAGTCAGTTCGGTGAGGTCTGTGGCCGTCGACGCTGTCGCCGCCACCGCCACCGATACCCCATTGTCCATGTTCTCAGGGGACGGACGAACCGTTTGCTAATTCGAAGGAATCGAAATTTATGTCCATGTCCGGACCCACACACACACACACCCGGGAGGCCGTGGAGGTTGAGGAGCTCAAGTTTGAAGTTTGATATGTCTTCAATCGCGGTGTGTCCGGCGGGGCCAAACAGGGTGTGAGAATGGTGATGGTGATGGGTCCACGCAGAGCAGAGAACGGAAAAGGCAGCATCATCAGCAAAAGAAAAGTAGAATGGGAAGAAAAGGAAACCGAAAGAAAGGAAATCCGAACCTGAATTCGCCGCGGAATCTTCGAAGGCTTCGCGGCCATTTGGCTTAGTTAATCCACCCTCGAAACATAGGCGTACGCCCACTCGGATACTCTGGAGACCGAGGATCGGAGGAAAAGGAGAAGAAGCAGCAGCCGGCCGCGAAGCTCGTCACTCGGTGCTCGGAGCTCGAGACGAGGGCTTTCGGCTTTGAAGGATTTATTTCCCATTCCGGAGGATTTATGTTTGCGCTCAAGACGTTGATGATCTCCGGTGTTTGGAGTCCGGATGGAGACGATCCCGAAACTTCCCATCGAAGCCCCCTCCCCCAGGCGACTCCAGCGATGGATCAAGGTGATCGAAGTGGGAAGAGCCTCCTATCTTCTTTCCTCTCTCAAGATCGGCTATGACCATGAGTTTGGCCCTGGAAAACGGTATGGGGCGGTGGTTCATTATGCGTGCGTGAGTGTGTGTGTGCGTTGCGGTGTGATCGGCCACTTACCACCCACGCGCGCACGTTATTTCCTCTCCGGGTTGTGTTGTTTCGCCTTGATGCAGCTTGATGGGCTTCAGCACCGAACAGTATCCTCGAGATCGCTCGTCGCCTCCTCTCAATGGACGAACGCTCGGAGGGGGTCCCCCGGGGGAACGATTAAGGGCTCGGCCGGCGGCTAAATGGCGAAATGGATGGATGGCCCCTGGTGTGCGACCAAAGGACATCCATTCTTATGTTTCGTTTGGTGTTTTGTTTTGCGTTTTGCGTTTGCGTTTTGCGTTTGTTTGTTTGTGAACCGGCCAGCGATCGACGATCGATCGAGGGCCGTTGGTTTTGTTGGCCTCGACTTTTCCAACACCAACACGCATCCTTCGCTTTCGGCGTGTCCTTGACGTCCGGAACGTTTGACGGATTTAATAAAAATATCAAAATGCATCCTCTCTCTCTCACTCTCGCTCGCTTCCACTCTGAAAGACAAGACTTGGTAAGCATCAGCAAGGACCTCTTACCACTGTGGAAATGCCACCACCAACACCACTAGCAATGTGCAGTGTGCTCTTCTCATAAATGGGTCGTGCGTGTCGAACACACACACACGACACAAATTGCACCCGAAATTGTTTTATGTTTTGATGATTATGATGTTTTCGTTCGCTCCCATCTCCACCGGGAAGGCTCACGACGGCGTACGCCAGAGCTGCGGAGGTTCGTTCACCTACAAAACGAGCATCGAGGACGTATCCCTGGCGTGGCAATAATATCGCGCGCCCTCATATGCAGCGTGCACCGAAGAGTCATCCCTTCGAAGGGGATCGCCCCGTTCAGCACTCATCCACGATTATGGCGGCAATTTTTGGTAGTTTCCGTCCATAGTTCGGTCGTGTGACCTGTGGCCTTGAGCGAACCTTCACCGAGGTTGATTACAAAATGTGGAAGGGAAAACCCTCAGCGACACAGCAATATCCGAATTCTTCCACACGCTCCAACGCTCCTTGGAGTCCTTGCCTCAAGTTCGTTCGGCGTTTTTCGGCATAATCGTAAAAGTGTACGACACACTACTGGTAACACTACCAGAAGGATGCAATGGAGGCGTGTTCCATGTGTTCCGTATGTTGGGGAGCATAAAACAATCGACGCAGCTTTATTGAGCGTTGCTGCTACTATATTCGAGTTCGAAGGGAGAAAAGTGTTTTCCAAAAGTGTGTGTTTTTATGGAAAGTGTGCAACTACTGGTTTGCGTTCCGCTTCTTCGGATGCACTCGTTCGAAGGGAATAAATTTTGGATTTCTCTCCACCAAAAGCACGATGCTCAAACATCAACGAATGCTTTGCGAGGCAACGTAACGAACCTTCGTTTAATGTATTTTATTTATGTATTTTCGACTAGTATAAATTGTTCTCTTCCAGATTCTCATTACTCCTATGCTTTCTATTCTTATTAAATAAATACAATAAAATGTAATGTACTACCAAATAAGAACATTATAAAAAAATAAGTAAGAGGAAAATTTTTAGCTTACCGTCTGACGAAAATACGTCAACCATCCTTTTCTGAATACGTTTGTCAACAATTGACACGTGTCCTTCAACTTCACGTCCTTCAATCTAAGCTGTAACGGTATTTAAACTCGAAAACGATAGAGATTTTACCAATTAGTGGTAAAATTTGAATGAATTTTAGTTACGAAATTATAGTGTATAAAGAACATGTGCAAAGTGAAACAAAAGCATTTTAGCTGAAACTCATTACCAGTAAGCACATAGTTTTGGTATGGAGTTAATGCTCTCTAATATTTTAAGGACATTTTTTCCAAATAGTCCTTTGTATTTACTGGTTTGATAACGTTTTGATCCGCTTGATTTTCGTCCATCTTTATTGGCTGCTATATTACGCTAAATCTATACATATGAAAAGACGCAACTGATTGAAGACCGAGTTAGAAAATCTAGAAAAAAATTAAAGCTTACATTCAGAAATTGAGCGCAGTTTGTGACAACTGTACTAGAAATGGTTTCTTCAAACACTTAATGTTGATTGGTGCCAATCAAATGTATCCGTAGCCTCATTCCTTCAGCTTCGCGAAACGCTTTAATGAAGAATGAAGCAATTAACGCTTAAGATACCTTAACAAATCACACGGTCCCATCCCGTGACAAGCGTGCAACAATTGTAAACGCACTAATCCATCCAGAACAACAAATCGTTTGCCATTACTTTCAAAATCGTAACCACAGCCAACACCACCCATGAAGTCCTCGCCTATTCTAACATTGGCGTACGGTCTCACACAAAAGCGTGCGTGAAACCTCCAGTTTACTGCCGGGACAATACATTATCCGCTTAGCATGTCGCCTAGCGAAAGTGTACGTGCAAATCCGTTCCGGGAAGCATCATCATCACCGGTCACCGAAACCGAACTCGAAATCTGCAGCATCCAGAAGCTGCTGTTTCTGTTGCTGGCTTTGCGGTGTTTGCGGTCATCCGACAAACGAAAAAAATCCCCCAAAAACCAAACTTCAAAACAGTAAAACAAAAAAACACGCCGACAAATTAAGACTTCTCACCGACTGGCGGCGGCGCTGGTGGATTGACGGACCTCCATCGACGAAATAGCGGCGCGCATCTTCACTCAACGCCACCAACGAAGCAGGCCGGACCGCGGAACCCATAAACCGGACACCGCATGTATGTGTGTGTCTGTGTGTCGATCAGTAAGTGTCAGGTTTGGTGGCAAGAATTCATTGTCCAGCATCTTCGCGCTTCGGAGCGCGCAGCGTCCTGTCTGGAGGGTATGGCATCTCGGTCACGTCAACTTTATGGCCACATTAAATTAAAATGTTTTCCAAACCGACCGACCGACCGACCTGGAGAGCTTCGCGTCTCCGGAGGCAATCCAGGCAGTGATCCGGCATGAGCAGTTCATCCCCGGGACCCGCGGACGGACATTAAGTATCGTTTAGCCGAGGTGTTATCTCTATCAACTACCAATTACATTCCCGAGGTAGAACCTGAACTGAAGGGAATCGGGAGGTGAGGGCACCCAAAACCAGCGTGTAATGACCAGCGTCACAGCGTCGGTGATCATCATTTCGCGTGAAGGTCGTGAAGCACCCCTTTTGCGCCCACCCCTGTGTGGTCCCTGGCATTCCGGTATGTCCGTCTCGTGTGTGGATGGTAGATGCACCTCAAATGCGACCAAAATGTGACGCGAATGGCGTCTTTGCTGATGAGCAGAGAGATCGACTCGTTCCACTTCGTTCAAGGCTGACTTGGACCGTTCTTCCTTAGAATCCTTAGAACGAATAGTGGAACCAGTGTTGGAGCAGTGTCTGGGCAGGTTAACCTACCGTGACACCGCTGTTTTGACAGGTTACCTTCTTCCCTAGCGTGTTGCAGTGCAGGGTGCGTCTGATAAGCCCAGTCCTGACACACACACATCCCCCCTGATGCGTATCAAACCGGAGCTCGGTGGTCTCTGGTGTTGCTTCGATCTCCGGTGTCCTGCTGGCTGAACAGCAGCAGCAGCAGCAGCAGCAGTACTTGGACCAAGTTGCAGCACTGCACCCTGGCACACCAAGGGGGATATTCGGAGAAACATCTAGCACCCGGATCCGGGACGAGAGACACTATCCAGCAGCGCACCGTTACCTGATGCGGATCCGGATCTGGTGGTGGCCTCCTCGGTGGTCCACGGTGGTAGCGAACCTGTCCAACCAACTGCGTGATGGTCAACTGCGTCACTAGATCACCCGGCCGGACCAACCCGGTGTTTGTCGTGTTGTGTTCGCAGCTTCCTCGCACAATCACCCTAGCCTATATGGCCTCCTGCCAGCCAAAAGGACCCCTAGACCCAGCACCCAGACTCCCTCGGACTGCGTCCGTATGCTCGAGGCTGGCTTGCGTCGCACGTTTCGCAGAAAATTCACAATTCCGCTCCGCTAGCCCACGCCCCAGCCCAGGGCCCTCTCCTGCCGTGCACCACCAGCGGTTAGGAGCCTCAATTTGGGACAATTACATGGAAGGTGATCGTGCAACGCCCCCGTTGTGCCACCTCTGTTTGTTTTTGGCCATTGTTTTGCTCGCCTCCGTTGTCTGTAAGAGTTGTCTCTTGCAAAAATCATTAGCCGGATGAATGAACGCTGCGCGAACGTTGGCGTCCCTAAGATATGCTTTTCTTATCGAAGTCCGTAGACGGGACCCGAGCGCGGAGGTGGGTTGCAGGGCTCGGGCCATGGGCTCCTGGGGTCCTGGCATTACCTACAAATATCTACATCACGGCTGGACTCATTTATGCTTTGTTTTGTGCAAACAACAAGCATTTTGGGATTGACAAAACAATTTGGGCTGGGTTCGTGAGGTTCTACCTTCTCGATCTGATAATGATCGCTTTTTTCGAAGACACAGACGACACTCGTCTCTCGTCTGTTGGAATAGAAAAAACGACGAGCAGCAGAGGATCCTGATGCTGGTTAAAAAAGGTTGGTCATTTTATGAGACCAATTCCTCCTCCCTTCGCTACCAATTAGCTCACCTGACAAACCCCTTTCGGTGAACCTGGACTCGTTCTGAAATGCTCTCTCACTCGAAAAAAAAAGCGCTCCGAATACCACCAAACAGACCTCTGGAACCTCTGCATGCATGCAGACCATTTTATCATCCCGCCGAAGTCATCGCTCCCGACGTTTCTGGTAGCTCTGGAAGCCAATCTAAACATTGAAGTCATTCCCGGGGAGCGGGAAAAACACACACCGAAAGGCACACTACACGGCCACGCGGGTACACAGGGCCCTCGTGGGTGCCTCCGGTGAAATAAAACAATTCTCATCGCAGCCAAAAATCGTGAACCGGGCCCGCAAGCAGCAGCGTAAGTGCGACTACCCTAGTGCGAGAGGCGTAAAGTGGTAGGTTCGAGGTTTCGATTTTTATCGTTTTAGAGCGTTGGAAGGATGGCAAAATACTACCGAGAGGGGGGGAGGGGGGGGAACCGAACTCAGACGAGCTTCTCCGGCCAATCCGGCCGGCCGGCCGCTGCTGCCGATGAATGTAGCGTTATTAGAAATGCAGGAGTTATGATGATCCGGAATATAGGGATTGGGATGTTTTTATTGGTGTGTCGTACGCCAACCGGCCGGCCAGGTCACGACGGAGACCCGAGACCGAGGAGCAATCGAACAACCGGGAGGAAGACCGTCTCCTGAAGCATGACGATCTTCTACAATTGTTTACAAGCGTACGGAACGGCGGAGGGCACACCATAAATCCCCTTTTTGCCTTAACTTACAAAACAGTAAAAACAAGGCATCATACGCTGGATGCGGGGCCCGGTATTCGGTGGAATGCGGCCACACGTTCCTCCGAGTTCCTCCGAGCATAACCATCTTTCGGTTTTTGCTCGTCCAAGATGGATGCATTTTATAGCGGTATCTCATCCCCGGCCATCGCCATTCGTCAAAGCAAGCAAGGACAACCGAGCAGCGGACACGCGCCAACTACATACAACGTTGCCAGTGGAAACGCTTGGGCGTGCTGGCACTGACTGCTGTTGACGCTGCTGTTGCTGCTGCCGAACGGAAACCGGGAAAACTGCCAACTGCCTCGAGCGCCAACAGCGAGCGACAGACCGCGCGAGAGAGACAGTCACGGCTCGGGGGGAAAATTCAATTTCCATCCCGTTCTCGATTGTCCAGGTTCTTGTGAACCAACCCACCCAAGGGCTGGTGGACTTTGATGTTTTCCATGATGATGATGATGCTGATGGGAGACGGACTGCCGGGTAAATGAGTTGCAAATTTAAATAAATCAATCTTCAACCCCCGATCCGGCCAGGTGGTACCGACGAGTACCGAGTCCCGTGACCCGGGGGTCACCAAAGGAGTGCGGGAGGAGTCCGTGCCCTATTACATCCGATATGTAAATGCAATTTGCCTTTTCACCGAAATACCCGAGCCCGAAAAAGAGTCCGTGAATGCGCCGGTTCCGGTATGATACCAGCCGGGGATTGCTGGTCCGTGCCGCAGGCTACACGGGAACGCAGATTTGCAGATTAACGAGCGATAAGCGTGGTGGAAAGAAATGAATCCGAAAATCGAATTGCCTTTCGATGTGCCAGCGCGACGCAATCGTTGTACTTGATCCTGGGAACGTTGGGGGTTCAATATGTTTGCTGGTTAAGCTGTTGGACAGCAGCAGCAGCAGCAGGACTGTAAAGTGACTTATGTTGCTTGTCGTCAATCGGTGTTCCATTTTTTAAGGAGTTTCGCAGGAGTGAGGAAGATTACAATTACCGATTGCCGCTGATTATGCAAATTGGTGAACTAAACAGCGTTCCGCGTTAGAGCGTGTCTTTACGGGATTTGATTGATTCCTTGGCCATGGCGATAAGATACTTGACATTAGATAAGACTTACTGTTCTGCTGAGGTTAGTCACTTGTTCTACGAAGAGAAGAAGGTTGATTGCAATTAGGTGGAGCGCACAGCAGCATGTTTTTCGTTTGGGTTCCCTTTGTATTGGATAGATAGAGGTTCCAGAACAACGTCATGGCGCAGGACAGGTGATAACATGGCTGGATAGACAAATTTCCAGGACTCACGAAGCCCAATACTGATTAGCAGCTCGTAAAACAAATGATCCCGAATATTTCCGTGACCTTTCTCAACGTCGTCCTCGGATCTAGTGCTACGATGCTCCTGCAGCTGGATCCTTCGCGCTCGCGCCTTCGATGTCACTGAGCCCACTGGCAGCAACCTCTGAACACACCGCAGGGTGTGAAGTCCATAAAACGCGTCTCATCGGCAACATGCGCAGAAGGAAGGTTTACCTTCGACCGGGATCGCTTAATCAAAGCCCATCTTTGATCGCGGAATGTGCCCCGATCCTGTGCCGGCTGCGTTGCTTTGTGGGGTCTTCTTCTCGAGCGGCGGCTGTCATTCCAGCAGGAGGTGTCATAAATTTCACATCTTTATTCGCCCAGTCGACCAATGGTCCGAGTTCCGAGAAGCTGGAGTTGCACCTGAAGCGATCAAAACCCAGGACCGCGACTCGGGAGTGTCGGGAAGGACGAGATAGTCCGCGTGCCCGAAGTTAAGCTTCCTTGTTTGCTTGGCTAAATGGCCGATCGTCAACCGATCGGAAGGTTGGTTCGTCCGAGGGTCCTTCCTCGCGCCGAACGGCCCGAACGTTGCATCTGTTCTCGTGGTGCAAGGTGCTGGGAGTGTCGAGGTTCTTGCGGCACTTGACGCCGTTTCGTGCCCATCCATCTTCGCACGCCGCCTTGACGAGAAGGCGTCATCCACGTTGTAAAATGGTCTTGTGCCCAGAAACTAATTAATTTTCACCTTTTGTTCGGTGTTGTTGGACGTAGGAGGGGGCATCGAACAGGTTGATCGGGAGGCAAGCTCTTTGGTTAAGGACATCCAGTTTAAACAGTGATAGATAGCGGAACATCGCAAGAAGAGGCCTGTGGAGAGAACGAATACATCTGTTGTGACACGAGACAGTATTGTGAATAGCGTTTCCAGAACGATCTTTTATTATTTTTGAACACTAACTGTTACCATGTCAAGAATAAGCGATTTTGGAGGTCAGATGATAGAGTAACGAACATTACTTTCACATTCTTTTCATGACTACCACATTCCTAACACACAGTTCCATCCATTTGCCTTGCAGTAATCATTAGACATAACATTGGGTTAGTTCATGTGTCTTAAATAGTGTATTAGGTGGAACAGATCGAGCATACTAGAGTTTGTTTCGGTTTTAGTTGCCAGGACCTTACCGTTTATTACTAAAAAATAGAATTTAAAATAATTGTTATGAATTAAAAAAATATTACTAAAAACGACTCACTCTCACTCATAACGTCTCCCTTTTGGAACACTGGAATGGATTAAGAAGCGTAATTTCTAAAAGTAACGATTATACTTGACAAATTAAATTTCCTTTTTGAATTTATATTAATATATTTTTATATTAATTTCAAAAAATAATGAATATAAAATTAACAGCACAACAAATTCTATATCTATATCTATCTATAGAATGTTGTGATAATGTTGTTATGAAACTACTAACTTATTGTTGTGCAATTCATAATACAAACGAATGTATCTTTAATCGTTTGCCTTGTACAATACGATTCAATTCGAAAAAATCCGAAGTGAAAGGTCTCAACTCAATTTCAACCCAAACAATGCTCTTTATAAACTGAGTTGATACTCAGTCGTCGTTAAGATCTAAAAATTCGTTTCTGAACCGGTCGATTGACTACCTTCGACTTTTCTTGCCTTTGTTCGGTGACAATGAGATATAAACGATGGTCAACCAAATGGCATCAAAAATTGAAAAGCTTACACACAATGCACTTTTCACTTTTGGCAAAGCCTCCATTCATAAAAAGTGTCCAAACATGTCACCTTTTCGCCCAAAAATTCCTATTCTACCTTCTCGTCTCGTCCTTCGCGTGCTGCTGGAGGCACGCTAACATGCAGGACAGCAAACTGGTGGTTCCTAGAGTGATCAGCTCAGGATCACCCAAGCTGCTGCGAGTTCCTTAAAAGCGCATCAATCTTAATTACCTCTCGAGTGGTTGCTTTCACCTGCTTTCATCCTTTCATTCTGAAGCACAACACTCACAACTGCTGAAGAGGAGACTCTATTCGCTGAAATGGAATCCTAATCGAGGGATCCTTTGACAAATAGACAACAATGCCCGATCAAACAATAATCGCCAACACGATTTCACGTAAAATATCCATCCCAAAATGGTCGTCGGGTAGCCGGTTTCGTCCCGATAAGATCAGCAGCGGTTCTGCGAATCTATTCTTCGTCAATGTAGAAGGACATTCGTGGCAGCAGCAAATGGGCTACCATAAAAGCATCATTACATTGGCATTTGCTAGCTACTTTGTGACGTTAATGTGAATCGATGGGTTCGAATCATAAGATTACCAGCTGGCAAACTAGCACCAGCAGCAGAATGGCAGGAACAGGCCTTTTGTGGAATGACACCTGAAGATTGGTTTTCGATTGGCACTAGGAGGTTTTATGGCAAATAGAGACACTTCTCTCAGTGTTTTTTTTATTGTTTTTAGTTGTGTGAGTTTCGTTACAGTATTCTACAAAGTTATCTTTAAATTACTCTCATTTTTGAAATGTACTGCATTTCAGGTAAAGTCCTATCTTTAGAAAAAAGGACAAGAGCTTCATCACGTGTTTTGATACATTTTTCAACTCGCAACCAATGATGATAAAAGGTTCTTCTAATATTGTGAATGATAAATTATTTATTCATTCAAGCAGAATCGTACCACCTGAAGTCGATGCTGTGAAGCATAATACCTGTGAAGGTTAAGACTGAAGCAACATTCTTAAAGTATACCACCTAATAGTTTGCGCACCCAACTTAGCAAAACATAAATTGCAAACCATGCGCATTCATTGCAACCAAAGATTTCTGTGTTGAATGTATTTTCCGTTTTGCGGCAACCCAGTTGAAGTTATGCTTAAGGGCACTGAGCGATTGTTTTGAGTTGCTGTGGTGTTTCGTTTGCTAAACAGCATTCAATTACCAGCATCTTGTTTCCTTTGATTTAAGGCTGACTCCCAGAAACAATTGAGATACAGTTTCCAAGAAAACCCAAACGGAGACTGACACCATTCACGGACGAAACAAAGGTTGCTGCTCTTGCCCACGTGTCCACGTGTCCTGTTTATGCTTATGTTGCTAAACAGTACGAAAGCATCCAAATGCCCTTCCATCAATTATCACATCCCGATGTAGGACAACCTGAAAGAAGGACCACCGATTGCACCGGTCCATTACCATCATCGCCTAACGAATCAAAAGCGCATCTGCCATCCAACTCACTCCTTCCGTGTTTTGCTTCTTCATCCAGCAACATTGCAACACGGGAGACATCGTCCTGTCCGAAATTGGCCCACATTTTGCCAGTCAAGAAGGGCGCGGAAGATCACTTCCTGGCTGGCAAAACAAACGCAGCACGAGCCCAACGATCATCCAACGTGTCTGAGAAGCTAGAAAGCTCTGCAACGGCAGCATCAGCCTACAGCAACCAACAACAGGGTATCCCATCAGCCCACCCCACTTGCAACGGGATGGCGCATAAATTAAAACATCTGTTCCGGAAGGTTTGCTGCGCACCGTAAGGGGCCCTATTCGATGTCAACCAACCGATATGTGTGTACATCTTTGTTTGGCTTCCATTTGTCTTCTGCATTGGCCCCAGGGTTCGTCCTTTCTTGAGCTGCTCTTACTCCAATGCGTTTCTTAACACCCGTTTCATTAGCTTGAAGCTCACCAAACTGCTCAATCAGCGTGGTGCATTCCGATCGCTTGCCTCAAGACCCTGGTGACTGTGTGTGGCTGTGCCCAGCGGTAGGTGCACAGCAGCAGCGCGCTACTCCTGCGTCTCCCTCGTACTGAACCGCAAGGGCAAGGACTAAGACATGCAGTGCTAAAGGTCAGCATGCGGGTGCTGGTGGTCTTCTTTGCGCTGGTAGACCATAGAGTTCTTTGGCTTTCGTTTAGATACGACGATAAGCACTAGACACTCTGCTGCTTGATCATACCAACACAGCAAGATCGTAGACAAGCGATAGGAAATCGTTTAAGAGAAAATGACCACAATCCGGAAAGGTGTGGCAAGACATTCCGTGGAGTACAGAGGCAGCTGCAGGGCCATGTATCCTGCTGGTTAATGCCAGGACAGCCATCCTTGCTACGATGTAATTATGCTGTTTTCACTCATTTTGTATTGAATTGATTAAAGCTACCTAAAAAGACGCTAACAAAACCATCGATATAAATACTAGAGTTATCCCCTAATCTTTGGTATTAGCTCAAATTAATTTTAAAAATTAAAGTGCATTCAATTCTCAAAAAAATTGGGATTTTTGCTTGTAACATAAAATATTAAAACATAAAAACCAACAGCTCGTATACCGATCAAATCATATAGTTGAATGAATCCAGATCACTAGCTAACCATATGTTTGCAAAATAGTAGCATTTACATTATAACTTTAAAGTTTTAAGACATAATAGTGTTCATATATTTAATAAATAAATAAAAATATTACAAATTTAAAAAGTTGAATTTTAAAATATATTTGTTTAACTTAAATTAAGATCGTTATATTGGATCTTGAGTCGATCACGCACGAACAGCGAGAGGAGATTGCACAAAACAAAGCGACACAGGAGAAGACGTTCACTGAGTTTCTGGGAGTATACATACATCACCTCGTGTAAATCTGTTAGAAAACAACATCGGGCATAATCTAAGCGTACTACAGGATCGATCGTGGCCGATCCTCGCTCAGCAGACAGCGTGTGCCAATCATGATGCGTTACGAGAGAAACTCTTCGATTTTATTCCCAAAAACAATCAATCGGTTAATGGGTTTGGAGCGAAATTTGTTGTCCAACAATTTCTCTTCCAAACTACGAAAGCAAGATTGTGTAACTACAACTCCAGAGATCACCTCAACTCCCTTTACCAGCTCAACACCAGCTGCCTCGACAATACCCAAGATTGATCCATCCTATGCATCGTACAAGGATGTAGCATCAAATGTGTCTGGGACCTACCTAATTCGTGCCAAGAGTGGAAGTCCCGTGTATTGTGAACAATTATTACCCGTGTATTGTGAACAACAGCAGTTTGGTGGCGGGTGGCTCGTATTTCAGTATCGATACGATGGATCAGTGGATTTTGATCGTAACTGGACTGAATTCAAGAATGGATTCGGAGATATCAAGAAAGAGTTCTCGTTAGGGCTGGAGAAGTTGCACCAGCTCACATCGGTTCGTGCGTATGAGTTGATAGTGGAATTAAAAGACTATAGCGGCACATATAAATATGCCCGGTATAATAGATTTGAGATCGGAAGTGAAAGCGAGCAGTATAGCATAAAGACGTTAGGGACATATTGGAACCGCTGGTGACTCTCTGGAGTATCAGAAAGGGATGAAATTCACGACTAAAGATCGCGATAATGATGAGAAATCGACCAATTGCGCTATAGATTTTGAAGGGGCCTGGTGGCACAAAAAATGTCATCGTTCACATTTGAACGGGCGATATCTTAACGTAGACAGTGATAAAACAATTGAGTTGGTACCATGTCCAAAATAACCGTCAAGGAATGAGCTATTCAAGAATGATGATTCGTCCCGTATAGTAGATATTATCGTAAAATCCACTGTCCCACAGAAATGAATCAACACCTAGCTAAACTGTATCCAAATGTCCATGAATAAAAGTATAATTTGCAAGCAAAGTTATTTAAATACAAGCATGGGTGGAGAAAAAATATCTTTGTGAAGGACAATAATGTGCAAACACTCGGTAATTAATTAAAGGAATGCATCGATGAACCACTATAAATAAGAAGTGGAAGCACCATTCACAAGAATACCGTCCACAGCCACAGAATTCTGCTCAAATTTTTTGAACTTTCTGAAATTTTCAACAAAAATTCGAAACAAAATTCGAAGTGAAAAATGGACCACACCCTTGGTTGAACTGTTGTTTTGGCTTTGAGGTTAGGTTAAGGCTCGAACAGCTGTTGAACAATTAGAGTGGGAATTTTTAAGTTTTAAGCAACAACCACAGTGCGAAAGATCCCCAGAAAGACCGCGCTGAATCCACGAAAAGGGATTCAGTTTCCCACCAAAATCCGCAGAAAATGGCATCACGATTGGTGCAGGTGCTGCACGCCGGAAAACTCAGCTACCGGCAGGGTCTCCGGTTGCAGACGGCCGTGGTGAACCGGGTGCGAGACCACAATCCACACGTACTGATACTCACCGAGCACGAGCCGGTTTACACGATCGGAATCCGGACGCGGGACTATAGCGAGGAAGAGGAACACCGTCTGCTAGCGGTAGGGGCCGATTTCGTCCGCACCAACCGGGGAGGCTTGATAACGTTTCACGGACCGGGCCAGCTCGTGGCGTATCCCGTCCTCAATTTGCGCCACTTCCAACCGAGCGTCCGGTGGTACGTGTGCCACCTGGAACGGACCATTATCGAGCTGTGTCGTCGGTTTGGTCTGAAGGATGCCCAAACGACACCGGATACGGGAGTGTGGATCGGGGATCGCAAGATCTGCGCCATGGGGATACACGTCAGCCGGTACATTACGTCCCACGGTCTGGCACTTAACTGTGACAACGACCTCAGCTGGTTCCGGCATATCGTACCGTGCGGATTGGCCGGCAAAGGTGTGACTTCGCTCGCGCAACAGCTTGCGGAAAGGTCAATCGATCCGCGGACGGTGGAAGGCTCTCTGACGACCGACAGTGTTACCCCGCATTTTCTGCGATGCTTCAGCGATACCTTCGAGTGTGAACTTACGACGTTGGAAGATCCGGTACAACGGCTGCTGCTGGAAGAATCTCGACATGAAGCGAAAGGATGATAGGGAACAAGAGGAGAATCATCCGTTTTCTTTTATCTGTTTTATTTGTTACTTCCGTGCCTTATTCCATTTGTTAATCTCCCTAACTAACTCCGTACCAAAGCTGAAAAGCCAGCCGTGCAATATAGGTAACAAAGTAGACTTAGAAACTATGCGCCGTCGACGCGCGTTTGTTCAAAGCATAGGCTTTCGCATTGCCTACTGATATTTGTTCGCTTCATTTCTCGTAATGCTACTACTTCAGAGGACCTTCGGAGTAATTCCAGCAATATAAAAAAAGGAAAAGCACAATGTATGCCAAGGTACCCTTGCAGGGATACGATAAACTATATGTATATAAAGGAAATAGAATTTTGAACAAAATTATAAACATTTAACGCGCACAGTTCTGTTGCAGGCGCTGCTATACCATCACATTCTTGGTTCATTATTTGGCGGTTACCATTAAGGAAAGTTAGAACCAAAACTTATGTAACTAATAGTTACTTTACACACAGCCCATCTTCCTCCACACAGGCAATGCCGATCGCATTAGCAGATCCGTGTTCCGACCACCCAGTACACAGATTACATCGACGCACACAGGAGCTACACACTCTTGCACGATTTCCGCCAAAGTCACCACTTGGCCTGCACTATCCATTCGCCTTCGAATGTTCTCCAAATACGGGGCCCAACTGGCCGTTTGAAGGTTTCGTTGGCTCGCCAGCACTCCAGGAGCTTCATTTACTATTTCGAGGATGTTGCTTCTCAAGCCGGAGCATAGCTTCACCAGGGGTTGCTCTCTACCTTGTGAGGTGGTGCTGCTATCCTCTACCATGTGGAAGCCATCATCATGCTCATCGGCGGCTGGCATTTGCGCTGGTAATTCGTCGAAATTTCGTCCCGACGTGACCCTCAAGGCTTGCTGACAGAAGGTAAGGCACGCGATCAGCAAGCGTACGACGGCACGCCTTGTCGGGCTACAGGCGGTTCCCTTGTACAAACTTAAAGCGCTCTGCATCAACCGATTCACCGTACCCTGCGGTCCTCGCAGTACCGAACGCAGATGTTGCAGAAACTCTTGCAGCGCCAACTCGTCATCATTACCTGTTACCGGCAACAGTGTCATCAGCACGTAAGCCATCATTCCCCACAAGAGATAGAGACGCGGTTCAAGCTGGGTGCTAGAAAGATGAAGAGAAAAATTAATATGAGTATGCGACCGGCCAACGTGCTGTTGAAAGGTCAGCTACCTGACTTCAATCTTTTTCAGCTGCTTCTGTAGCTGCACTAACGTTTGCAACTTATCAGCGGTGCTAGTGGCCAGTATACAACGGCCCATCAGTGAGAGATGTAGCGTAAGCAATGTCGTTGCCTCCGTGTTAAATTGTTCTATCGGCACCAGCCATGAATTAAGCACTATTGGATCAACGAGATTGAGAATCGAAATCCATTGTCCACTGAACTTGGCTACACAATCTTGACCAGCATCAGAACCGGAATTAATCACTTCTTCCGGTGTTGCCAGACCGGAGCTTGGGCAGGAATGTTTGCTTGAGCAAAAGTACCGATTCAGGGCATCCTCCATCGTTAACAGGATCTCACGAGGAACGCGATCACTATACAGAAAACAACCCCGTATTGCACTGGTGACGAACAGGTGCATACCCGTGATATCCTTTTCCATTTCATTGCGTATCGCTTTGGTAAAGAAACTGCAGAAATGTGGAAAAACAGTTTTAAGAAGTAGAATATTACTTTTGGCCTACGACCTAAACTTACGGAAACGCATCCTCAGCGACAAAGCCTTTGATTGCATCAAACAATTGCAAGAGGAGCGTGCTTCCACCAGCGCCTTCCCTTCGATCATTCAATCTATTGGGATCTTCTGGAATGTTTATCATAGTATAAGCTATGTTCTCCACCAACTTCTGGATTGCTGCCGCAAACTGTGCTACTCCAGTAGGACTTGCGAGGGCTTTTTTGTTACGCTTGGCATACGTTAGCAGTAAGCGTACCGCACAACGTACAAATAGTTCCCGCTTGCGTTGCTGGTCTTCGTTCGACTGTTCCTGTTCACCATTGAACTCATTATAGCGAAGTCCGGAAACAATCAACAAAAGACTGAAATGGAAGATTAAAAAGACAATTGATAGAGGCTATAGAATTCTTGTGCCCTTTGAACATCCGATTTGTTCTTCACTGTTGCTTACTTGAGAATGGCTTCATCGATCGAGGCCACCGCGAACGATGCCAGCTGAAGCATGATCGAAGGATCTGCTGACATAACAAACCAATCGAGTGTCTGCTCGACCGCCCGTACCTCCAACTCAATCCATCGCATTCCGGATAGCTTCGCCAACGTCTCCAACATAGATGCACGACCGCTCGTATGAACCGTTGGTTCATGCGCAAGCTTTACACAGACGGTGAGCAGATCAGCCATCGGCATTGCCCGGAAATCATCGGACATCCGTTCCCAACGGCAACGGATGAATACCTGACTCGCGAACTGATGGGCAGCCGGTGCAAACCGATCCAGTACTCGATCAAAGGCCTCTAGTGCTGTCCCTCCCGGTCGCAACGATTCCCAGGGAAGCGTTAGCAATTGCACGTTCACCGGTGTCAATACGCTGGTTGCCACCGAACGATGAGCAAAGTTCCTCTCGTACCATTCAAACACTAATTCCAGTACACGCGAGCTGCTATCGTAGTGCCCACCCGAGAACGAACGCATACTATCGTTCAGCTTCGCGACGAGCGACTCGATGCAGTACGTAAAAGCGGTCAACATTTGCGACGCTTCGGCGACATACAACTCACTCCACGGCAGAAGTAAATCCTGCTGACCGTTGGGACGGAACTGTTGAATCCAGCTAGCAAGATTGGTTTTTTCGTACGGTTCCACCCAGGCAGAGAACAGTTTGCACAATATTGACCATACCGAGAGTGTTTCTGTGGGCGAGACGTTACGAATCAATCTTAAACCATCGTCATCGCTTAAACTTCATTCTACTAACCCGCTTCTGCCTCCTTCAAACTGCTCATCTGTAACGGAATAACGATTTCGATGTATGCATGAGCGAGCGTTGCTAGCGTTAGCGCAAGGGGCATCACATAAGCCCGGTATTCCGGATAAAGTCCATGGAGGCAATTTTGTGTTCGCTGCGTAACGAAACGTTCTGAGAGACGAAATATCACACCAGACACCATGTTGAAGATGCCGACGCGCCACGCACCGCCATACTGTCGCCCGACGAAAGCATCCAAGAGCGCACGTGCACCAGGCTCATTAATGGCGATGGTTAGCGGCGGCACATGCCACTGGCGACGCAAGCTATTGTTTACGGCTAGTAGCACCTCCGGCTGAAGATGACGTTGCTCGCAACCGTTGAGTAGCTCCAATAAAATTAGCTCATAATGGACAGGAAAGTTGTACTCGAGCAGGGCCAGAAGATGGCGCAGCAGCGTCTG
>NC_064874.1:67201056-67298556 GCF_943734745.1 Anopheles darlingi
CAGCTGTAGGTAAACCATTCTCGAGGCCAAACAGTACACGCGCAGTTCAGTGCTCTCTTCGGGAACATCTTCTCCTTCGCTACCGCTGGACCACCAACGGTCCTTCGCCGCTTTACCGATAGCCTTGCTGAGGAGGTTTAGAAATGGTTCACAACTACTCAAGCTCTCTGGACATTCGTGAAACAGTGGGACGATCAGCTGCAAACATCGCAACACGGATTTACGGCTCAGACCAACGAGCTGCTCAGATAGAAGCCGAGCGCCAGATTGACAGAACACCGGTATCCAATGACCGAGCGTAGTAGCGAGCATCGCTGCATAAACGGCTATCGCACGTCGTTCAGTGATACCAGCATGTATCTCTGGCAACAATTCAGCAGCTGGGACTTCACGAAGGGCGACATCCGGTTCATGCATAATGCGCATCACATGCTGTTGCGATTGATCGAGATGATGTACTCTTAATTTGCCAACAATTTCCCAGCAGAGCCCGTCGAACGCTTCGACTATTGGCTTGTCTACACTCGATGCCGGGATTCCTTTTAAATCAAAAGGAACATGTTGTCGATGTGCTCCAATGACCGTGCGCAGAATGTACAATTGAATGGGCTGCGATATCCAAAGCTCATTGTTACTACGAATGGAAAGAAGGAGAACAGTAGATTAAATGGCAATTTGGTCGAATGATAGCGGTCGAGTTTTTCTATGCACGATAATTACACAATGGCTCCATAGTCGAAGCTCCGAAGCACCTCTAGTACAAGTACTGCGTAGTATCCTGTCATCTTCACTCCGGTTAGTATGTGATTCATTTTATCGACGCACGTTACAGTTGGTGAGTAGCTGCGGAATGGGAGTAGACGAAACACTTCTTGCAAATACTTGACACCCGGCAATCGATCAGCTGTCGAGGATTCTTGTTGCGCGCACCACTGGAGTTCAACAATCAGTGCTTCACACAGGAAAGGATGCTTACTGAGCAAGTAGTTAAGCTCACTGAAGATGTACTCAACCAGCACCGGCTGAGTAGCATGATCGATACGGAGTAGAAGCTAGAAGGGACGAGTTGATCAATCAAGATAATCCTTTGTTTAGAATTTCCTAGGGTAACTTACTTGGAAAAAATCTTTCACTATTACATGAAAAATGCCAGTCTCGACGAGAACGTTGCGACCATCTACCAAGCTAACCATCAGCTGACATACGTAGTACACGTCCTTCGGCGTTCGTTCGAGCAGCCGCCGATAGTGCGTATCCATGCGCACCGCACGCTGTTCACCATCGTCGTTCGGTACTAGCTCCGATAGAGCCGTCCCTTCACTCCAGTCCTCTACATCCGCCAACAAACCACTGTACAGCCACCATATCACAGGATAAGAAAGCAACTGAAACGGCAGAGCCAACAACGAGTGCCAGCTGGCACTGTCACGAAGACATGAGAAGGAACAAATGGCTCGGCCTACTAGCCGCTGGAACTCTTTATGTGCCGGATCATTCTGATTCGCCCGATCCGGATACATTTGCAGAATATCGGCCACATAGTGTACCGTGTGAGCAATCAACCGGCCAAGGCGTCGAATGAGGTTTTCGTAGCGATCCTGGTTGCGGTAAGTGCGCAAACCGATTGCTAGCACCCGGACAATCTCGAGGGCGATGGTAGTTGAGCGGAGAATGCGATGCAAGCTCACCATCGTACCGTTAGCCAGCGTGTCGGCACCACCGACGGCCATCAGCGTTCCAAACACGTCCGTAAACGGGATCTGCTCGAGAAAGCCGCTCATATCGTCCTCCTTCAAGGGAGCAACCTGTTCGGAACCGGTGCAATCTTCACCATCACTATCCACCACCTGCCAGTCGGTCTGCTGATCAGTTGCCTCACATTCTAAACCATCATCCGTAATAGAAGCAGATATCACATGGCCTACACTGTTCAACTCCACGATACACGTATCTTCTGATTCCGGCGGAGGTTTTACGAACGAATCGCGATCCGGATGGAGCGCCAAACCAAGCTCTAGCATTTTCAACACCTGCCTCAACTCATCATCCGTTAGCACTTTAGATGTCTTCTCTTGGGATGGCTGCAGTGGGTATATCAATTCTCTGCACCAAGAAGCCGTCCCAGCCTCGCAATGTAACAACTGCAACATTACGTTTATGCGATCTTCGGCGGTGCCCAACCAAACGATCGTTTTGGCTACCAGACGCATCCATCCACGGACATTATCACTGAAACACTCGCGGTCGCCAACCGAATCTAACGGGCTCATTGATTGTTCCCCGGATGTAGTGTTACGAGTTCGTCTCGGAGACTTATGGCCTGGTTTTCCACGGCTTGTTCGCAGAAAATAAAACAGGATTGACAAGCTAACTCGCAATCCATCTACTTTTACATTAGGACGACCCTTGCTGATGTCTTGGCTTCCACCTCCAAGCTGAACTCGTATGTAATCCTCGATCTCAGCAGCCTTACCCGCTGTCGCCAGGTGAGTCTTGTTCAGCTCGTACATTCGCTCTTCAATCTCCTTTCCAACACGTTCGTACCGCTTCACGATCGTATCATCCAGCACCATCACACTGTGGAGAAATGAGAAACAAATGTATAATCAATCCTAGATGAAAGAAAACATATTTTAGCAAACATACGACTCAACAGTGGACGCCGTGACCAGCTTTCCATCAGCGCAGAACGCGGTTCCGCTGAAACGCTTCGATGTTTTGCGCCATATCTCGCTCTGCAATTTCTCGTACGTCTTTCTGCAGGAACGGAGACTGTCACGCTGCTTCACCTCTTGAATGCTTTTTCGCATATACTCGTCAAGTAGGACATATAGCGAGTGTTCGACGAATGCTTGCTGCTGGCAAAAGTTAGCAGGGCATTCACGCGTTGCAAAGCCGATCTTCAAAGCGTGCAGCTCGTGGGTTGCGTTTGGTGGGAACAACTGACCGATTTGTTCACGATTCAATGTCACAAGGTTACCATTCTGAAGCTCACCAACTAGTCCGACCCATTGTTGGGTTGCATGCTGTTGCTGCGTATGGCTAACGGCTGGAAGCGCAGGATAGATTTTGGAAACTGGAGTGAAGTCCGCAAGCGTATGGGTTTGCATCTGCGATGCCATCACAGTCGGCAGTGAAGGATATATTTTGGTTTGTTGGTTAATTCCGGTACGATCGATGGTCGCTGAGGCGTTGATGGAAAGTGGAGGTGCGGTTGGTGCGGAATTTTGCTCCTCCACAGGTGTCTCTTCTTCCCTTTGAATCTCATCTTTGGTTGCTTCGATAGGTTGCCCATCACTACGGCTACTAGTATCTGGTGGACGATGCACCGACTGTTGTTCGTTCAGCTGTTCGGTTTGCTGGTTGCTTTGTTCGACGACATCGTTCTCTGGACTGGCGCCAGGTTCCTCATTGTTGCTTATGCATTCGTATCCTCGTATAGCTCGTCTAAAAAGTCCTCCTCTGCGGCGGGAAAGGAATCCTCACGACGTGTTTCCTCCATGGTTTTCTTGCGATGTTTACTGTGCTGTAAAAACAAATTCGAAATTTATTTGCGTCATCAACGATCTCCGCGAACGCGTTTACTCACCTTTTTTTCTTTCATCTGCATCATAGCCATTTTGCAGGAAGTTTACTATAAAATCGGGCGCGATATCTGTCGAATAGAATCAGAGTTCGAATTATATTTCTTATCAAACGTCCTTCTAGAACTATGCGAGTGTTGAACAAAGCCGCAGCACCCACTATGCAGCTCAAAGGTCATCGATCCGACGATCAACAAGCACTTTGCGGGCTTCACACACGCAACGGAGGGACAGGGAAGAAAGGGATCTTCCATCATGCATCAATCTTTATCATCTTTGATGGAAAACTCTTCCAAATTCAGCATTATTCCCCCAGGAATATCCTGATGCGCAAAAGTTGTTTACCACTTCGGTTACCAAGGCCGAAATCACCACAAAGAGCAAACACCGAAATCGTGTGGGGTCCGGATTTAAACGAACTGGAAGGTAGGGCTATGCTTGCACAGTATCCCTATTTCACATATACCTGTTTTGTATAAAACCAAGCCACTAAAAACTTACCAAATTCCAATATTTTACTTAATTTTACAGAACGTTGTAATCAAGCGTTTTTTCCGCGACCAAAACAACATTGTTAAGGCTGCCACACATAGCATGCGTTACAGCTGCGGTCATCTGTCATTTTGTATAGGAATCATCGCCGCAAGTAACGCATGCTATGTGTGGCAGCCTTAAAACACCCTGCTTGCGACCAGATCTTGCATACAAGTTGCACCCGTGCGTACAAAGTGGCCGGTTAAAGTTTCCTTCTTTTATCGATTTCGGATGGATCGCGGGTAGCATTTCGTTCGTTCATTTAAATTAATTTGCGATCAGGTATACGATTTTTATTTTCATCGGGTTTTCCTTCTTTTGTTTTTCTTTTCATCCTTTTGTTGTATACACACTTGCTTCGCTTCGAATCAAACTTCCGAGAGGGAAGCAGGGAATTTCTGTTCACAAACTAACATCTTTTCAATGGTTTTGTCCACCCAACTTCTGGTATCCGAAAAAATAACTTCTCATCTTACTCTTGCCATTCCAAACATCCCTGTCCCTTCGATCACCGAGCGACACCGATGCCGTGATTACTATACGCGCTATTGCGGTATTGCGCTATGAGTCGTACAGTTACACATGATTCTACTACAGTACCACGACCAAGTTCGTGTTAGTTTTGTTGGTTGTTTTGTTTAAGAACAGTTACATATTCTTTTCTGACACATCATCACGTTGCGCATATTCTCCCTCGTTTAACTGGATACAACGGTTTGCTACTATTAAACGTTCAATAAGAACACCCTCTTGAATTTAATGTCTACCGTTTAACGTGGTGTTCGATTGGTTGTCTCCGAGAGAGAATAGCAAAAGAAGGACGAAAAAGAGGAAATCGTTCGTAAACTTGCACTAGCTGATGCTCCTTCACGTCACAACTGCAGTACGACCAAATCGATTGATTATGGATCGACGAGATGTCGAAGGCGAACAGGGGTTACTCCAAACCAATAATCACGATTCAGTTTGATCCTCCAAGCGAGTCGTCCTTGCGCCGTCAGCGAGTGTCATCGTGATTCCATCGTGTAGCGTTGTGTGTTCCACGGAGAAAGTAAAGATTCGCTTTGCAACAATGGCGTATCAGTTTTTAGTTTGCTTTTTTCTTTTCATCTGTGATTACCTTACAATCTTAAGTGATTTTTTTTTGTTTCTCACTTGATACACACTTTTCCTTCTTTTTTTTAATCTTTTGTTTTTTGTTCTATTTCCTGTTTACATTCATTATTAAGTTTAGTTTCTTTTCTTCTTGTTTGCTTTATTAGTAGAGCGCAATGGTGCACTAAAGTTCTACGGGTGTCCTCCTCCATTCTCTTTTTGTTTGTTTGTTTGTTTGTTGGTTTTGCTTTAATTTACTCTTTTCCACTTATTGTATTTCATCTTCGCCGTTGTCAGGGTTTTGCGTGTGTGTGTGTGTGTATTTCAATTGCTTTTTTCAAACCAAAACGATTTCAGCTCCAAGCATACCGACGAACGTTGCGCAAAGAGAAACTATTAGCTGTATCGTGCTTACAAGTTTGATGACGCATCAGCCGTATTTTCGGAGGAACGGCGGGCGAAACAACACATTGTGCAACTATGTAGGTATTTGCAAGAACAAGCAATCAAAAAGAGAGAAAGCTCACAATAGAATAGTATAAAATTGACAATCTGTTCACCAAAGATGGACGACACAAAAGGGTCATAATTTTTGAATGAAAATACTTTGTAATAATCTTAGACCGAAGAAAAACAAGCGCAAAGGATCTTACGACGGCTTCCCGGGTAGGGCATCTTGTCGAGAGACCTAACAATCGGAACAATTAGTTACTCGGAACAATACTTTTCGAATAAGACTTTAAAATTAAATATTTGAAAAAAAAATCCTTTCTGTCGCTGGAACGAGTTTTCATGTACAACTAAACAGCGATAAAACAGACCGCGAATACAACATACTTATTGCAGCTTAAGTGTAGAAAGGGCATTCTATGTATAGTTGGTGTATAGTATGTACAGCTAGATAACATCCTTCGCACTTGCCATCGAATACCCTGCTCTGTCGCATACAGACACACAGTTCTACTCTTCCGCTCGCCAGCACAAACAATTGTACGCGTACGTATTAACGGGGGATTTTGTATTTTGTTTTAATAAATAAAGGATACAACACTACATACACATATATCTAAATATATACGCGCTCTCCGCTCGCTTTAACCCAATATGATGCTTGCTGTCTATCCTGCTGTAAACTGTGTTGTTAGTCTGATCATTCTCTGATCTCATTCCACGCTCCTCTAGCAGTTGCAGCTTATTGTTTTGTAGGGTGTTTGCATCGAAACTTAAATCTCTAACTTAACGATGAGTATTTTTGTATATTTTTCACTTTTTACATTGTTTTTTTTTGCGTTTTGTTGTTATCTTTTTGGTATCATGCGGGAAATAGTGACCCCGGGCATTTGTGTTTACCTATCATCGTTTCTTTTTATTCAATTTATTCGCGCAACGCCTCAGGGTCAACCGAGATTAGTAGATCGGACGAAATACGAAAAGTGTGAAAGAGAAGGCAAAGAACTTTCATATTGAAGAATCGGGATAGGACGGGACAACGATCCATGCAGCCCGAAATTGGTGTCCAACCTAAGGTACCAAATTTTGAAAAAATAAACTGAACCGGCTGACTTTCGATCGACGGGTTAATATTGCTTGTTACTGACCTAAAGAGATATATAGAGCACGTGCTTACACTCTGATCTGTAGCTGACTAATTTTGACCGCATGCCACCCTTACTACAGACAAGTTGCACTTAAGACAATACATTAATAAGGTACCCCCGACGCGCCCCACATTGTCCGGGCGCGCGCGATTATAACCGTTTTATTTAATCGCTCCTTCTTCTATTTTTGTGGCGTTTTCTGATGCAGGAAGGAAGTATCGAAATTAGATATTAAATTTAAATTTAAAAAAATAGAAACAGCATACACCTTGGTACGATAAACGAACGATATAAAAACGCGACTCCACGGAAAGATACGTCAAGCGGTGTAAAAAAAATAAATTAAAGAATAATTAAAATAAAATCAACGGAAGACACGCATACACACTCTCACACATACACACTTAATAAGGCCATCAAGAACAAGAAGCACGTGTTGGCTCTCTAATGAATTTTGTTGCGGCAAAAGAAACAGAAGATCTCCAACATCCTTTCTCTCTGACCTCCGGCATGTCGTTATCGTTGTCAATGGTCGTCATCAATTTTCCAGGGGGGACGAGAAGATGTACGTTGTTGGCAATTGGTCGTTCCAACAATTTTGCACGTTTACGGTCAATCTGACGTCGGATCCCACGATTGTGTAGCCGCGCTTAACCCTTGCGAGCCTTGGATGGTTTGGTCGTACGAAGCTTGCAAAAAGGTACCGACGCGACGACACGCGCTGGCGACACCGCCTCTAGTCATTCGACAGCGATCGGCTTGACCGGTGGGAACTGAATTTCGTCGTAGATTGGAACGGTCACCTTCACCGGGTACTCGACCGCCTCGCGTAAATCGTGACACCAGTCGGAGTCTGCTGAAATAAAATTACGGCAAGGAACCGAAAAACGAACGGGAAACGAATGGAACCAAAGTGTGATTGTGCAACGATAGCATGTAAAACCATAAGTTACAGGGGATGTTGGTGATAAGAAGGAGCGATGTGAAAAAAGGAATAATTGGGAAGTAAAACATAAAAGTGAAGTAGGGAAAAATTAAGGGTAAGTGAACCGTAGCCAAAACGAACGAAAAGAAAAACAGTGCGAATGTGTTTGCCAAGCATATAAAGCAACGGATATTAGCAATACAGAAGTTAACATCCAAACATTATCGAACAAATATAGAGGGAAAAGAGAGAAAGAGAGAAAAGAGACATTGACTTTAGAAACGGTTCATCGGTTTATGGACGGGCGTTTGGAGCTTGGTTGGGCGGCTTTATGGGGAATTTTGCTTACCGGACATCCGATCGGCCGGGCGGCCCTTTAGCACTCCAGCATACGTTCCCGGAGCGGGAAGCATCGATTTCGTCATGTTCACGTTTATGCTGTTGGTGTTCTCGTCGTTCTCATTGCCGCCGATATCAACTTCTGTAAGAAAACAAGAAAAAAGTATGAAATGGTTAACCATTCCAGGGAATAACAAATTGGCTGTTTGATGTTGTTGCTCCTGTCTTACCGGTGATGCCATGCAGCGGTGTACGGAGATCGTGCGCCCGGATGAGCTTACACTCGCCACCCTTCGCGTCTTCGAAGCTGTAGATGTACAGGAATCCATCTTCGCATGCCAGCAGCAGACGGATTTCTTTCTCCAGCTTTGCCATCACGCACTCGTACCGGAGACCGGCCTCAGCCAGCTGGATCGTCGCGTACGCCCGATCCTGCGTAAACACGTCCGTGACGACGTTCGTCGGCAAATAGTTGGTGACCGCTTTCGCGATGAAACTCATGCCCCAGCCGCCGCCATTGGTGGCGGCGGTGGGATCACCGTTCGCCACTACACCACCGTCGTCTTCGCTGCCACCCTCGCTAGAGCTGCTGCTGCTATTACTACTATTGTTGCTGCCGGCCGACGCCTCCAGCGCGATGCTGCAACGCCGTTCCGCCTGCTCGATCGCCTTGGCATCGATGCGGAAGATATGTACGGTTTCGGTGTTCGAGCTGGCCACCACAAAGCTGGCACAGGTGCTGAAGTTCAGCGAGCCGATGTTCACGTGGCGCTTAACGCCACGCCGGAACTCGTGCACCTTCTGGCCGTTCTTCACACAGAACACACGAATCACAGTACCCTTCTCAGACGCGGTCGCCAGCAGGACGCCATTGTACGAGAAGTTCAACGCCGACAGGGGCGAATCGTGCGCCTTCAGCTTCAACCGGCGAAGCTGATTGGCCGCGTCGAAGATCTGCAGCTCACCGGTCTCATTCGCCACCGGATAGGCGAGATGCGACAGCAGCGACAGCGTGCACAGGCCGCGTGGATTCGGCGCCATGCCCTTGATGGAATGTAGCAGTCTCATATCACGGATGTTGTGAATGTAAATACTGTCCACGAGGCAAACGACCAGCCGGGATCGGTTCAGTTTCACCGACAAGATCTCCGACGGGTACCCATAGTTGCAGATCTCCGCACCCTTCTTGAAGTGACAGACCTGGACAGGGACGTAAAGAAACAAAATTGTTAGTAAATGATGCACTGTTTGAGCAAATCCATCTAAGATACTCTCAACGATGGTTATTCAAATTTATGTTTGGATCGTACTATTTAAACATCAGATGAAATTCTAATGTACGAATCTAATGAATGGCATTTTAATACTCTCGCCAGCTTGGTTTTTCGTTTGTCCCGCTAAAATAAACAATTCAGTACCGAGCCACTTACACCACGAAAACAACGGTCTATATCGACTACAATTTGGTCTTTGGTGTTTGGGTGAACGTTGGACTTGCGACCACAGTGCCCCATCGCAGCAAGCACCCTTACCTTAAGCTTGTTCGGCTCGCTAGCCGTAACCACCGCAACGAGGCTGCTGCTGAACAGCCGCTCGGCGATCTTTGTATCCTCGTCATGGCTGCAGAAGATTTCATCAACACGATCCACGGATCCTAGCGAAAACAGTCGATATCCCGTATTGGATACCACAGAGAGCGATCTAGAGAGTCAGAGAAAGGAGAAGAGCGTGGTTAGAAATAGTGAAAAAAAGAACAATAGAAACACTAGCTGTATATTATATTAGGCCCTTTTAACTTATAATGACAAACAGACAAACTCATCAAGGTTGCTGAGAGAGTAATTAATATGAATAACTCGCTCATCGACACACAAAGAAGGGTAAGTTACCATATCATCCCTAGTTAAATAACCTACTGCATCCACACACGGGGCTGACCATCCATTCAGCCCCTCACGTCACTGTTGTTGTTGCACAATGGACACATAATAATTAACCACCCACAGTGGGGGGAGGTAGTCAGCGATCTCTGCACTCGCAGGTCTCGCACGATCCTCCTCCCGATATGACACATTGTCATCTGTTTTGACAATAACGGCGTCGCGCTGTTGCGCAGTGTCCCCATTCCAATGAAAGCGCGCAGGGAATCAAACGCCCTCCCTTCCAATCCGATCGGATCGCAGTGCGAACAGCACCTTCAATCCCTCCTCCCCAAGAGGAGGAGAGGTCATTGTATTGTAAGCGATGCAAGCGAAGCGGCTTTGTTGCACTCATCTCGACACAGTTTACGATCCCCCCAATGGTATGATAATGTTTCGCATGAAAAAAGAGAAGCTTGCTACACTTTGGAATATACTATAAACGCTACTTCGTCTTCCTCTACTCACCATCGAGAAAATGAGTTTGAGAGTAAAAGGAAACCATATAAAATGACGTCATGTTGTTCAAGTAAAGTAGCTTGTACACTTACGTACTTACTCAACAACCACTTATGAAGCTTATTTCTCGTCGAATATCGCGCCTACCTTTTATGGTCAATCAACAAACCATACTTGGCAGTATCGCACAAATAAGCAC
This sequence comes from Anopheles darlingi, assembly GCF_943734745.1. Taxonomy (NCBI): domain Eukaryota; kingdom Metazoa; phylum Arthropoda; class Insecta; order Diptera; family Culicidae; genus Anopheles; species Anopheles darlingi. The sequence goes on from NC_064874.1 coordinate 67,211,709, forward strand.
CATTTCAAGAAAGACGTATTTTTAGCATCCCAAGATAGTAGAAATTTTATTCTATCCCATTTCTAACACAAGTGAACCAAACAACCATACTAGAATATACGCGGAAAAAGTGTGATGCAACCTTGCCTGCCCTCTCCCGATGGGAAGCGCAAGAAAATTCAAATCGTGCTCATAATGCAAACGGCAGAAGAAGAAAAGAGAAAACGGAAAAACTCATCTGTTTCCCACTTCTCTGGGCTTTCTGGGACCAAGGTCATGACCGTCACCGACCTCGAGGGATCAGATGATCGCGAAACCTGCTGCCGTTCTAATTTTAAACCACTCGTTGATGATCACAACCCTCCTTTCTTCTCCTAGCGTTGTGTATTCTCTGTGTTTGTGGCCCACCACTTGATGTAATGTGCGCGGTTTCGTTTAGTGTTTAGAAACGAACGAATATGAGGACTCCACAGTGCTTGGACATTAGGCAAGTTCGTAACAACCCTGACCGAAGCTCACGGTTGCTCCCTAGAACCTTGAACCTACAGGGCAGATGTTCTCGAATGCAGATGTTTCCAATCGGCTTGGCATCTATGGGGTGGCGGTATCGCCCCGATGTTGTCGTCGTCGACGTCGGCGTTGTTGTCGTGGGTGATTTATTACACTAAAAAGATTGCCAACTGCGGCGTATACAAAATTAGCAGCCGTTGGAACACCCACGTTGGAAACCGTGGTTTGGTAGCGAGCTCGCTACCTCTCTCATGTCTCTATTAAAGGAACGGGCCCAGTTGATGAGCGATGCAACGATACACGGTAGAACGATGCTGAGACGCGCATGGTACACACAGGGTAACACAATCTTATCGACATCGTGCGGGGCTGTGTGCAATTAGGTGCGCGGTGGTGGTACGCTCGTGGCTCAACGGTGCCCCCAAGTCTAGCAAAGAACGCTCGTGGTACTAATACATTTGGAGCTCGCAATCTAACACTTGCAAAACATTTTAACCTCATTTACATCACGTATTGAACGTAGAGACGGACTGAATCCAGGACAATTAGTGAACGTGACAAAAATGCAAAAGATGTGATGTTACGGTTGTAAAAAAATTAATAAGACAAAAATGCAATACCTTACTGGCATCCTTTACAGATAGATATCAGGTTGATGTTAGCATTGGCCCGTTATGCCATTAATCATTGAACTAGAATACACGAAAGTAATGTCTGTTCCTGTTTGATCAGAAACTGCTTATCTCAGCAAGCTTTCCAATTACTTTCCCAGTAAACCATAAGAGCAACTGCCCCGTCAAGACTGTCAACCTCAGTGAAGATGCTGTTGCAAGCTGTTTAGCCAACATGATGAATCCAATTCCAACAAACCTATGTAGCATTCGCTTGTGAGTGGTGTTTTTCCCTCCTCTTTGTATATCACTCCGGTCACTCCACCCAGGACCCTTTAATTAGCCTTGCTGCCCCCTGAAGCAAACGGATCGCTGTCCGTCCATCAGCGAATGATTGGTGCCTCAGTTTGCTTCTCCCCGTAGGGGCGTCGTCGTCGTCGGAGAGATGCTGCAAATGTAAATAGTAAAACGGAAAAGAGCGAAAGGTGCTGCATCGTTCATTGCACTTACTCCTTCTGCATTTGCATCGAGAGAGTTTTAAGAAATGAACCGAATACAGCCGGGGCCACTTTCTTCCCGTAGGCCAACGGCTGGATCCTTGTGCCCTTGGCGGAGGCAAGGCGCAATGAGGTTTCAATAACAACTTGTCGCCTTCAGCTATGCGCCAACCTCTATCACAGCGGCACCTCAAAACCATGTGTATGGTGAGCGGCCACCGATTTGTTGAATCGACACCAGCCAGGTGGATCTCTAGGACTACTTTTCTGGCGAGACGACGGAGGAGGCAATTATGCGAGAAACTAACGGTAAGTGCAATGTGCAGATATAGCGTCGTTGGAACTTCCTGGCACTTACTGCAGTGATACGCTAGTACTGCAGGTTGGATTTATATCTCCGGTGTGCGGATTGCGATGGCTAATTGCATCATTCGATCCACATTCGTGACGGACGATCAACCGGACAGATGTTGCTGAACAAGAAGGTACATTCGCTTGTTTTCTGCTATTCCAGATGGGGCAGGGAAGCCAACGAACTGCCATTAGATTCCATATTATGTCGCAATTCAAACGAGATTGTTTAAGATAAATAAATAAAATGGGCGTACGCAACATTTCAGCTCTATAGTCCCGAAAAATATTCCCAGCTAGATTCGTTTAAGTTCATTTAATCTTTTTCAAACTTCCAAGGCTAATTCTGTTTGATGGCCGTGACAAACTGGTTTATCCTCTGCCTTTCATTCCCCATCAGTTACTGCTTATCTGCTCATTCGTACAAAAAATGGAAGTGTTGGCGAAACAAAGAAACTGCCTCAAGGACAGGGCGGAATGCTTCAGAAGATTGCAGTTGCAGCTCAGCTATTGCATCATGCCAGTTCATCGTCAATGTATCCCCACCGCCAAGAATCGGACGAGGGGACAAACTTGTTCTTTGGCAGTAAGACGAACGAACGACGGACATTCTCACTCTCCTCATCGCCAGCCAGTACCAATCATCGCCCAACCAGTCATCCAAGCCAAGCCGCCACTCTGAGTTAACTCCCGATACGATGTCTGTTCCAATGATGATCATATGAGATCCTCCCCATTGTTCGATAGCAGAACTTGGAGAAGGAACGAGGGGCGGTTTCGTGCGAGGCATTGTTGTTCTGAAGCCATGACCGCCAGCATGACCTGACGGTCGTCCTTGATAATGAACTTCCTCGGAAGAGGAATACAGACGCTAAATAGTCTACTAACAAATTACCGAAGCTGCCGCTTCTATCCAGCCGACACAAATTGTGAAGCAGCTGATTATGTGAGAAACAGATACACCCATAGAAGTTGGTGTTGGTGCACAGTAGCTTCATGTTGTTGTTCGTCCAATAGGCCGTACACTTCCTTGAGAAATCGTCGACGTGCCTCTGGCGAAGAACAATATCTAGCGCGGGAAGTCAGATTGTCCGAAACAAGGTAGGCGTGTGAAGGGTGCATGACTGTATGCGTATCGTTGGCGGTGGCGTTGTCGTTGTTGTCGTCATCATCGTCGCCAACAACAAACAATCAATGCCCGTCACCTGAGCTGAGGGTGTACACGCTCGAGTTGTTGTCCGTGAAACAGCGTTTAACCTTGAACAGGGCCCTGCTTGCTGTTAATACGCGGACTATCCATCGAGCGTTCGATCACACCAGGAACTGATCCAAGAAGTGTGATGGTCTTTTCACCTATAGAGTACCTACACACAAGGCACACCTGGTCAATCTGTTTGGGTAGGTATTAAGACACCTGTATCTCGTGCAGTAACCTGACATCACATGGGCCTATCTCCCTTAGCGCCCTTAGCGGAAAAGGGCCATTGGCCTCAACGATATTCTTCTTTTTTTATTATTAGACCTGAACAACAATAAATTAACTTGCCCTTAACGCCTTGCATGGATGAATAGAATGTCATCACCATCTTCCGCGATTATCCACACAAACAGACTAATAATGGCATAGCACCCAATGGTGCTTCTCGTGCTTCAATCTACTCCCCACTAGCCACTACGCCGAAGGATTAAAGCATAACAGAAGAGTCATTGAGAATTGACCTGCTTTCGATTTCTGCCTCGGTACGTTTCAATGTCAATGCCAAAATGGTATATCTGCTGCTAATCGATTGTAAGGCTTGGCTTGTCTACAGCCAGCACCGTAACGTGGTGTTGGCTCGACGCTTCTCCACCTCCCGTAGCACGTCGTCAGCTGCATGCGAAATGGCAGCTTATTATTGATTCCAAATCCCATCGCTGGACGTGCCCTGGCATAGTGATTTTGATCCTATAGTTTCCTCAATTCTTCTAGATCCTTCAGATCGATAAAGTGACCCTGATTGAAGTATTATTTAAAGCAATATTGTAATTCCTACACGGATACAGGTTTTGTTTGGTTGAAACAACTCTGCTAGCTACACAAGTTTGGCAGCTTCATTACCTTCCTCAACATGCAACATTCGAATCACTAGAAGGAACGCTAGGACGTGTTCCACGCCTGATAAAGAGTGTCTGTAGTCGGCATCCTTCGCAATGCGCATACGCTGTAATGCAGAGGTAAGGAATTTGAAGATAACAGCAAAAGCTGCTCCACGGAGTAACTAGCACAGGGACAACGGCGAAGCGATACCATTACCACCGATACCAATTGCATTAACCATTTCCTTTCACGGATCCCCAGTGCGAGCTACCAGCTACACTCCTGTGATAAAAATGGCCTGTGCTGCTTGCTTAATGTGCTCAGCAAACACACCCCGATGACCTTCCCGGAGTTCCTTTTCGTGTGCTGCACCTCCATTATACTGCATTCCAAACATCGCCATGCACCGGAACTAGATATCGGGTGCGTGCGTGTTCTGAGATTTTTTCCTTTTTCTTTCCCTTGCATTGTACCAGCTTGATCGGGAATACGTGACCGAAATGGAGAACAGTATACGAAGCACACCAACAAAGTGGAATATTTGGGATTTCGAAAGTAAAAACGTTGTGTTGATTGTTGTACGCACGAAACCTTGAAATTGCATCCACGGTAGGGGTATGTTCTACCCAGAGAACTGACTACAACGGCAAAATAAACGAATGCAGCTGCTTCGTGACATTGCGAAATTTCGCAATCCAAGTGAAACATTGCCTCAGGTTGACCTATTTTCCCTTCGCGTTGATAGCCATCCCCATAATCAAAAGCGGATTTATTAACCCAAAACAACCCAAAGGAACCCCCCACATGAACACTGTGTACTGTTATTGGCGTCATATACCACGTTAGTGTTGCTGTTTTATGTCGTCAGCGCCTCGTCCTTCGTGCACCGCCAATGATTCGCATGAATAAGAAAATGAAACAAATACTTCGTCAAACCAAAAGAAGCAAATTTAAACAAACATCGTCAGCTGACCAGTCGAGGAGGTGCTCCCGAGAAATTGTGACCATGCCTGCTCCCCAGAAACTGCTGCATGTCCGGGAGCAACAGCAGCTGCATCGCTTCATTGTCAATTCACATCTTATCATTCGAACTCGCATGATGATTGTGTTGTCCCACGGTTCAATAAAATAAACGGTTTCCCCTACAATTTTCGTTCGCCTGTTTTTTTTTTGTTCAGTTTTAAATGCACCTATCGAGGAGGTGCATCCGTTATCTGAGAAATTGTACGGGCAAACATACCGCGCCGCCATTTACCGAGGTGCTAACTTGCACAAATTCCCCTCACGCCTAACTGTTGGCGATGACTTTGCCCCCCACGCCTTCTCAGAGAACCTATCAGCTGGTATTCGACCTAAATAAATCCTTCCCGTCAAGTTCAATGCCCGGTCGCAAGTGGTTGTGTCCATTTGTACTCCCAATCTCCCAGTGCCATTCGATAAGATTGCGCACGGATGGCGGGCTGATATCAAAGCGAATAAGAAAAAAGACACACTCTGATCTCGCCGTTTACGGGGGCAACAACCTGAGTACTTTAGAACCCAAAAAACACCCCACCAAAATGGTTTCGTCTATTCGTCCTTAACAGTAATGTTCATCTCTCGACATACTTGGTAGACCGCAAGGGGCCGACGAATGAACGGAAGTGATCGGCTGCTATACTTGAAACAAGCGTCAAAACAAACTTCTGGCGAGGATGTTGACCATCAACTACGATGGCGGCGCGAACAGATAAGAGCACTGGCTGGCTGTCTACTGCTTCACCCGAATCCACTATTGCTGGTCGCATGTTTGTCGCGTGATTTTTGCTGGCAGACGCTGAAGCACCCACATTACACGCCCCTTTTCAACGATGATTAGAGGTTTGTTTACCGTGCGGGGCCACTCAAATCTTACTCATACACCTAGCAGAATCCTAGCCACTTCAAACACCCGTAGGAATCCAAGGAGTGCAGAAACACTGCAGCTATATAGAGCTAACTTAATCAACTTCCAAAACATCCCGCACGTTCACGTCATTACACGGAATGTTATCAACCAGCCTACCCAAAACAATTTGCGCCAGACCTGCTGGAAGTGTAACGAGAGCCTCACGCCATGGTCATCGGAATCCTGCTTAAAGTAGGTCATACATAGGGTAGCGTATGGAAGCCCGATGAAAGTCCCCATGACGATCGTACCATTTCTTTGTCCTTTGAACACCGAGGAGGTCCGGGACTTTGTTCAACCAGCTGCAAGCCACTCAAATGAGCCCATGTGGTAGTGTACTACAGGATTGGCGTAAGGTCAAATCGTACAGGAAATGTGCATTAAATGGGCACAGCTGATTGCCAACACCACCTTTCGTTGGGGACAGGGGCCCTGTGCAGTCAGTGTATGGGGCGGTCTGGTTGACCTCCACTATATATTGCTGCACTTAAACACTCCTGCCGCTGAATCAGCGACCACGACAGTGTTCTCACTGGAACTGGTTTTTGTGGTCAAGCAGCTGAAACTTGAAACCAGAATTTAGTGCTGCAACCAACGCAAACGAGAACCTGCGGGAGCTTAATCGCTATGACGTCAACACAAAGAATCAAGGGGGAAGTGAGTCAGTTTGGGCTACTAACAGGCCCCTAATCATGTCACCAACACACAAAACGCATGCTGAAGAGGTGATTGGCTTCCTAAATGCGGTGATAGACCTGAAACCGATGACGCGCACGGACATGTCAGTTCAGGTGCGTGTAATCGGGCAAGTCATGCCCATTCATTATCAGCGGCCGACTTAGTGGAGGGTTGTCATATGTACCCATCCTTCCCTGTGTGTCCCCATGAGCCCCACGGCTGCGGAACAGCTGACAACAGCGTGCACAAAACTCGACGTGTGCAAACAGAGGTCCCCCCGCTCTGCTTATCTGAATTGCATCAGCCAACTTGGCTCACAGCTGTTGTGTATCCACTACCACTGTGACAGTGTGCGCACGCGCACGATCACCGAGGACCACACGTTAAACGATGACCGCATCCGAGAACTCGGTAGCTCTCTTCCTCTTTTGCTCGTTCTATTATGTAAATGCAAGGTCCAATAAAGCACTACCTAAGTGAACATACCGACTGCAACCTAGGAATGCATGCAGCAGTGATTTAAACGGACAGAACACACGCATAGCAAAACAGCAGGTCAGTGGCAGTCGTCACACAGACACACACATACACAGACAGTTCCATCGAGGTGATGATGATGATGATGTCGTTCGAGATGCACTTGCGTTTGCGTAAGCTGGGCCTCACGCTGGGCCATGGACTGTTGCAAAAACCTGTTCCTGTGACCCGGTCCATCAGCTGGCTAGTCATACGATCAACATGGCGCGATATGGATGGAAAAGACCTTCCCCTACTGCGCGCGGTACTACTGAGGGTGTAACAAATGCTATTCGTGCGATCGTCTCAATCAATCTCACCAGCAGCGGTTCGTTAGTGTGCTCATGTATGCTTGTGTTTTATTCTTAGAAAATGCAACCCAGGTGTGAATAGCAGCAAACCAGCTGATGGCAATAGAGCTTACCATCAACTTAACAACGACACACACCACAACTTCTTGGACACTTGTGCAGTTGGCAGCCAGAGAACGCATCAGACTGACTATAGAGATGATGGTGGTGGTGCTGGCGACGAGAGATGATGAAATGTACAAAACCTGTCGTTGCAATCGTCATGATGTAACAAGCAAAGAGTCTTACTAGCTTGTGGCATCGCCTGTATCGCCTGCATCCCATCGAATCAGCAGCATCTGTTGCACCGCCACATCCCTGCACATCCAGTGCCAGACATTCAAATGTCCTTCACTCGAATCCTAACTACTAGGGGACTCGGATTGGAATGACTTCGGGTCTCGGGATCGGATGGATGATCGTAGGATCGTTTGGCACGCGAACAAACCCCCTTCATCGCTTAGTCGCTACAGCAGTAGCTGAGGCACGTGTACGGTAGTAGGATGAATGATGCGAGCATTCTAGAACGTACTCGCCCGCTGTTAACTGCCATTCTCTCCCTCTCATTCTCTAACACACGCATCGTTCAGCGTTGCATCTCGCGGGTGTGCACCACATAGGAGAACCAACTCCCTGACTGGCTGGCTGGTGTCCAATTTAAATATTCTAGCTTGCAACGGTTTCATAATCATATACGCGACGCAAACGTGAGCGAAGGGACAAGTGCAGTCAATTGCTCGGTACCGACTGGTGCACAGTGTGCCTCCGTTATTTAAGAACACTCGGACTCGGACGACACTGGGAAGTGGCTAATGGTGTGATGAATGATAATCTCTGCAGTGCACACACCCTCGTGGTACTAGGCCATGGTATAAAGGGCATTTTATCGGCACAATTAGATATGATCATGCGTTTCAATTGTACCAGAGCACATCTATTCCTGTGCCTCGGCTAGTAATCATAGACACGTGTGAGGTGTTCCTACTACTCATCACCTTTGCACAGTTAGACAACGTGCACTGCGCGTCCCTTCGTATCAAGTAGCAGTAGTAGACACTGCTATTATTTCTAACACCCATAGAAACACTTCGACTGTGACAATAATTGCCACAATGAACTGCATCTTGAATTCAACAACTAGCGTATCAAGTAACAATTGGTATTCCCACTATTGAATAATGATACTCATTATTGGAAAAGTGAAACAGATAAAACAAATTTACCTCAGTGTGGTACCAACCAACTGCTGACAACCTGAAGAAACACAGCTTTGTGATCTACATACTAAGGAATGGATGACACATTCTTACTCTATTTTATATTTAGTTTGAATATTGCTAATGTCGTTAGTAACGCATATTTGGCATCACGTACGGTCGACAATCTAGAACTGACAGATCATCTGCTCTTCAAGTCACGAACCAGCGTAGGAAAATCACTGGACCTGAGAGCCGCTAGTGTTCCCGAGAGACAAAGCGATCGCATTACTGAGCATCACAAACCCAATCCCCGATGATGAAGCTCCGATGGCACCACCGGAATGCAGTTTGCGTTCAATTGGCATTCGCTAAGCTAGGAAACATCCACCTCACCACCATCATGTCGGACGTGCTATGACGCAAATGCACCGAACCGACTCACCCCCTCCTACCGACCGACACGGACCGGACTCGTTGTCTGGCGGTTTGGGGGGTTGGAAAGAAAAATTCGATGCCGACAGCAACAGTAAATGCAACAGAAATATGTACATAAAACACCTTCCGTCTAGCACATTTCCAACCAGCCCCGCCCGGCCCTCCTGCCGCGCCTGTCGTGCTGTCTTCCTTATAAAGTGTGTTTGGTGAAATCCGGCAGCACCAACCAGCTTATCGATCAAACAGGCAAGGAATTAGCTGCCAACCGAAGCGCAGACTTTGCGCTCTGTGTCATCATTTCTTTGACCAAATACCAACCACGTCTGGGAGCAACGGTTCTGGTTTTTATATCATGACCAAACAACACTCTATCGCGACCGATCGCGGTCCGCAGACCATCCATGATGGATCGTCTGTTAATGCAGCATTGCTTGCTGGTGGTGAATTCAAGCGCACAGTCGGAAGCTCACTTAGGCACACACACAACGGGAATTTGGTCGAAGGTTAGCTCATCAACTCAACCGTGATTATCAGCGGCCTTCGGGGAGACTTTGGACTTTTAAAATTAGCCGAGCAACTAGAAACTACACCAAACCTCCAACAAAAACCTCGAATGAACCTCGCGGAAAACCATTGCTAGCAAACAAGGGAAATAGCGTCGCAATCGGCGAACCAATATATTAGTGTAATGCGCATTACTGTATTCATCCAGTCCGGTTGTTGGATTGAATCATAACAGTACAGGCTTATCACGCCAATAATTTACCTTCTGGCAAATGAGTCACCACAAACTGCAACCTGCGTTGCAGAGGAAGACGCAAAACATGTTTTGGTTTTTTCTTTCGCTGGCTAGTTTCTGTCACCATCAACGCCATTGGCCGTTCGGTTCGGTAGGTTGTGGTTAAGGTCACCCCATCCACTAGGCAATACTGACGTGCGTTGTGAAATAAGCGTTTGGAAAACATCTTGAGCTTGGCCACAACAAATATGCGCCGAAACCGAAACCACACAGCGAACATAGTAGTAGTACGCAGCGCGCGTCTATGCACGCAACGCGAACCATATGCGCAAACCATCACACCACCTGACCCCACCGCTACCCCCACAAAACATCTAAATGCTGCTACTACGGTGTGCGTGCGATGCTTGCACAACGTCCCCAAACCCAAACACGGGCCACCACCCACCTTCTTTCTTTGAAGAAGTGCGTCCTCTGCCATTGCCAGCGTTGGAAGATGCGTCGCTGACCAGTAGTGTGCGTAGGAGCGTGCGTAAATGCGCGTTTTCTATTTCTTTTCCTTTTCTCGAACACTCTCGGTTTCTCTTCTTTGAGCTACACTTTCTACACAAAAGCCCAAACCACAAGCGAGTACGCGTAGCGATCCTATGCGTAGTAGCTGGGGGCGAGCGATCGTGACCACGGCGCCCAGCCCAAGGTGTGGTTCGGTTTTTTGTATGACTTTACCGTTCAACGGAAAGAAGGGCCATTTAGCGGATAGCAACATCGAAGCAACGATGATTGGTGGGCAAAAGACAGTGCCGTTACCCTTCCACCACAGTGGTAAGAAAGAAGCAGAGTTGGGGGTCATATCAACTTTGCACGATGACGAGCTGTGGTGGTGATAATGTATAACATTATCGATGTCATCATTACCTCCTTTTACAATTGTCATTTTACTGTCTCTATCTCAAATGTATTATTTTTTCAAAAACAAAAGATATGCCGGGATCTTTTTTTTTATAAAATATTCGGTCCAATTAACTCGTATCTATTTGATGATTTATGACTATTGTTACAATCTTCACACATAGATGAGAAAAACTTAAGTTATATAAATATTGTGTTAAAATATTCACGAAACTCGAGGAGATACACTGCTAGTAACAGCCTGCTAGTATTACGGAACAATGGCGACAGATTTCGTCGTGCACACCAATTAGTATTGTATAGTTAGCACCAACCAACCGATAGTTAACAATGGTTAAATAGCAAAAACTATCCCCCCGATGATATGTCACGAGGCTGACCACTTTGATGTCCCGGGACGTAGTAACTCCGCTTTGTGCGCTCGCATGGAAGCTCTACAATTATTCCCGAATGACTGGCTTTTCCATAGTTCTGACAAGGGCTGCAGGTTACGATGAGAAACCCTGATGACTAAATATTCTCGTTCTCAGTCAAATACCCGCTCGTATGACTGGAAACATGTCCCAGTATTTCGGCTTCTAAATAGACAACAATCCACTCCGCAATACCGCTTTGCGTGCTCTAGCTGGACGTTCGTTATAAAGGTGGCAGAGCGGGAGAGGTGAGTGGGGTCGTGACCATCATAATGTATTCATGGCAGCACCGTGTATGTAATGCTGGTTCACTGGACTGCGGCTGTGGCCAACAACGACGACGCTACTGGTACTAGCGCGAAGCGTTTCCGCTGGCTTCTCGGCCCCCTGGCCCTGTGAGTCCATATCTTAACAACTTCCATCTCCTACGCTCAGCCCCACTCCCTCCACTGCAGTCAGTCCGGTTGGTGGCCAACCGCCTTCCGCCTTTTAATGCCGCGAGAAACGTGCCCATTTGACGCAGCTGATTTCGCTTGCCACCCCTCGCCGCGACCGACGCTGCCACCACATGCTCCACACCACCACATGATCAGCCCACCAGCGCTCCAAACAAAGGCCTTGGAAAGTACGAGACGACGCACGGCGTCGCGAGGATGGAGCGATGACGCGTGCCAATATACGTGCACACAAATGTGTGTCATCATTCGTTCCACACTGGTGAGCTTGTGTGAGCTAAAATGGTAGTGGTAGTGGTAGTAATAGTAGTAGTAGTAGTAGTAGTAGTGTAGTAGATAGAGTAGGGAATAGAAGGGGTAGTTTAGCTTTGTACGCTTTGGGAGGATTTTGGACGTGAATTGATGCGACGACATAGCGTCAACGGCGTTCGATGGTACGACTCAAGATGAGGATCATGATCTCGACTGATGACGACTCGAGCGATCCGGTTTTCATCGCAGATGGGACATTGGAGTTTGTCATCGGTGGGTTGGTCGTGGCGCACTAACAAGCGTTGCGTTTCACGATTCGTGTTTTAAAAAAACCCCTTTGAAATCACACTGAAAATGAAAAGGGGTTTTTGGAACCCAAATCCCACGTCATTCATCAACTGCAGGGGAGCAAATCAAGGCTCACAAGGAGGGAGAGAGAGAGAGCATTGCAAGTGCACGAAAAGTATCACACTCTGTACAGTGCCGATCGTCATTGCTATGCTCCGAGGACGGTGAAGAGGTAGTAAGCATTAGCATCAATAGTGCTGGCCAGAACGAGCAAAAGTGAACAAAGAGAGCGACTGCGCACCAGCCAGCGGTCGCCGTAGTACCACCAGAGCTCGTGTATCGACAAACAAACGCTCAAATCGAGGCCAAACAGAAGCGAATCGCCGCTTGAACGTTTGCTTTTTGCCTCGGCTTTCAGCTGATCATACCACCCACCCCACCACCACCACCACCCTCGTGTATCCAGTAGCATGCTTCTTCTCCTACACTCCTCGCTCTGCTTGTGCTGTTTCCTTCGATGCAGCAGCATACTCGGAACCCGCGCTTATCTGTCCTCGCATCAACCGCTGGCATCTCTAAACCAGTGCTCCTTTTTCTCTCATTAAACTTCCTCCAGCCCCGTCTTCGTCAAACAGAAACCACAGCCTCTTCCTGTGAGGGGCCAGATGTAAACAAAGAGAAATTTTTGTTTATGCCTCCCGACTCTGCGTATGTATTGGTGGGTTATGTTGTTTGTGATCAGCTTTGATGTTGCCTAACCACATACACACACACACAGACACACACGCGCGCGTTCGAAGAACGCACTAGATACAAAAACTCGCAGTAGGCCAGAGTGCGCGCGCGCACATTTTCTTGCTCGATGTCAATTCTCCTATCGAATCGAGCTCCAAGGGACAATGTTATTTAGCGTATTTTAATGATGTTGCCTCTCCCCCCCTTCCCCTTCCTGAAAGGAAGTCCGCTGTTGATCGATAAGCATAGCAGCAGATAGTGTGCAATATACTCCCCGCCTTAGTATGGAAATTCCGTGCACCCACCAGGCTACTACGATTTAACTAAAGCAAACAAAAAAAAGGAGGTTACTGCGTATATTTTCCAGCGAAAGCGTTTTTGGGAGGATGGACAGTGGCTGTAAATTCAAATTCGTGAAGATCCGTAGCTAATCCGTAAACATCCAAGCCTGGTCGATTATTGCTCCTCGCCCAAGATGCTTAGCGCGGCCAAACAGGTTATCGATTTAGCAATCAATCCGTGGGATGTTCAGGCAATTTCCACTGTTTACGTTGACCGAAATGGTACCTCACGGTGCAAGGCGGGTCCACGGGCAAGTGCCACTCGACCGCTGTCTTGGTTCGAAACACCATCCAGCAAGCCCTCTTGATCACGGTTGCATATACTGAAGCCGTCCGATGATCGTTCTTCAAGGTAACACACTATGGGACCGAGATAGATGGTATCACAGATTCTCGCGTCTATGTGGTCGGTGGTGGTCACGGGGAGCTAGCGCGACTGCCAATTCCAAGCCAGTCCAGTCATCCAGCCACCCAGGGAACTTGTAATTGCGCCAATCGCGCGCAATGAGTATACAAATGTCATTCAACACAACAGCAAACGCTCGGGCAAGACGACGAGATCCCCTTGTCGCTTTAGCTCATTCCACCATCATAGCAGATGAGTGGTGGGGTGGAGACGAATAAGGAGCTCGTGTGTCACCAGCAGCAGAGGAGCCGCCGATACACACAACACAGCACAACAGTGCAACAATTACCAGCAGAGCACTACTGCAGGCAAGGGCAGCAGAAGGTCGTCCGCCAGTCAGTCAGTGAGGAGAGCTACTACTACAAGGCACACACATGTTTTTGTTCCATCATGATGATTGCTTCGATGAGCCCCACAATCAATCATATAGGGTTGTCCGTCTGGCGACTAGTGATCATCAAGCCTCCGCACAAGCAAAGCTGTGTTTTTGGGGCACGACTTAATGGAACCCGCGAGGGGGGAAATAGTGTTCTGGATATCCAGGACATCTCATTACATTATAGGAAATTTTTGGAAACCCATTTGCCAACAAGCAATCGGAAGCGGGGCAATACATCTTTGAAAATCCATTGCTTCGCGAAATAAAAATAGAAACAAATTCACAATAGAGTGGCCTGCTAGTGGTGGTAGGTTGTCGGACACACACGTACACAAGGTCTCCTTGAAAAGCGAAACATTCAGGTGTGTTGCGCGCGCGCTGCATATTGTTGTAGTGCTTCTATACCACCGAATTGTGGCCAATGGCACCCCCGGACTGTGTGAAGTCATGCTCGCGCGCGTTCTGAGCACAAAGAAGCCCCGAACCAAAAGGCGCACACAGCACACACACACACACACGCACAACTCTCGCACACACGCGGGCATCGTTGTTCCAAATACGGTCAAACACACTCTTGTGTCTTGTGTTTCGCTTTAGGCCCGAGGGGTACGATGCACACAAGAAGCACACACAAGCATGCACGCAAACGCACGCACGCACATGACACCACCGACGGGGGAAGCAGAGCTCGTTGCTGCACTTTGGGTTCCATTAAAAATAAAACATTATTCACACCGCCCGAAATGGACCCGGGCCTACGGGCATTTTTTTATAGGAAAAAAATAGTCACCCTCATACGATGGATATGCAAGGTTTTACATTAAACTTCACACACATACACAATAGAAACAAAACAAAGGCTACAATTGCTGCGTTAATTACCGCGGTAGATGGTGGTTGGTGGTGGTACTTACGTATAGTCCTGATTAAAGCTTATAGAAAATCCTCCATTTTTGCCGAAACATTTCTGATTTATATCACTCATTTAAACGATTTAACAACGGCGTCCGGCGGTTCGAGCGGTGGTTTCGAACGCGAAAAACAGGGAAGGTGGCGAGTGCGCAAGATGTAAGAAGGGACGACCGGACAAACAAAAATGCTCGCGATCGAAGAAACCTGCTGGGGATGGATGCGACGAATGCACACACTCTGGTGTTGGCGACCGCGGTGTCTCTGTGATGGGCCCGCGCCTAGGATTCGCTTTCAGGCTCCGACGGAGAGACGGGGACGGTGGTGCTGATGGTGTTGGTGAGGGTTAGTGGGCCCGCGTGAGAGTGCGCAGAGGAACGCGCGTTTTGCTTGACTCTTCTCTCACTCTGATCTCAGCTGCTCTTTGTTCGCGGGTTGTTGTTGCTGGTTTGTTTATAATCGTTCCTTTTGCGATGATGCTGGGGTCGGGGATGGCTTGGATCGCGCGCGTAAAAAAGAGTGATCTAATGAACCGAGTACGAAACCACAAGAACGCACCCCGCACACACGTTAATGCACAAATCAGTTCAAACTTCGAAGCCAAAAGGTTCTTTGCTAAGGATGATGGCGATGATGATGCCGAGCACTTTGCGCAATCACCAAACAAACAGCACCGAGAACGTCCTTGTTCTAGTCGTATTTCTCCGACCACACGTACTAACAGACACACGCACACGTACAAATAGACACACGGTTCTCACGCTCTCGTCAACACTTGCTTCGAATGCTTGCTGGTTCGTGTACCAACAAGAAATTAACTCTCGGTTGTTCTCGCAAGCGCGTTGTAAAAATCACTTGAAAATGCTTGTCAGAGATTTGAATTTGGAAAAATTCGAACCTCAAATCACAGTAACCACACTACAACAACAAAGCAATATCCAAATCGTGCGTGTTGGCGCTCGGAGTTCAACCGCGGCTGTAACGGGTTGGACTTTGCAAGTACAGTTGAGTCTGAAGGAAAAATGTTCCAGCTAAATCGTCGCCAAACAACGCACCACACACGCTCTCGATCGATTAACCCGACGAAGTGTTGTGCCTGTGGAGTGCAGAAATAGAATGATTAAATCCAATCCCAGGACTAAACTGACCATTGACTGTCGGGGCTGAATCGAGCGTGCTTGCTCCTTTGGTTTTACTGATTGCGTTTTGCGATGCGCAATCAGCGACAAACGAAGGAGTGGCCAGCGGAGTGCGAAGGGATAAATGGACCTAGAACCTAGCACAGTGCGAACAGCTGGGGAACGCTTTTCGCAGTAAAGTGTTGTCCAGTTGTAATTACTTGTGGAGATAACGGTGGTTGGGCTGCTGCTGCTGCTGCTGCAGTGAATAGCCGCAATTTGCCTTTTTCCTCTATTGCACAACAGTGGAAAAAACCAAAGTTCGTTTCAGGCTGGCTAACGACGACAACGGAGAGGCGCTGGATGCGAAGATTCCAATTTTCCTTTCAGACTGAACTCGACGGGGCTAGGGCATCGCTGTTTTCAGCTGAGCGTTGTTTGCCTCTCACCAACATAAGCATGATTCTGTTTGTGTTCCCTCGGTCACCTTAGCCAAAACGAGACGGTTGTTGCCTCGGGTTCCCGTACGGCAGGGCGAGACGCCCGATCGAAAGGGTAAAACACGCACGCGCAAAATCCCAATACGAGCATCGTGCGTCGTCACAGCATAGCTGCACCAACACACGCGCAAACATGCGATTGTTTTGTCGAGCGTGCATCGGGTTTGTTTACCTGCTGCTCTCCCGTTTTAATTGTCTCCTACTACTCTGCTCATTTTCTCCCTTTTCCCAAGGCGTAGCGCATAGTTTTGCCATTTGTCCAGCTAATTTCATATCGAAAAGGCACCTGGATATAAGACAAATACTGAACTAGTTTCATTCTTTACAAATCTGCACTGTACAGCGTTCCTTCGCTCAAACACAACGCTCATTCAGATCCATCCAAAGTGTAGTTTAATTTAATAACTACATGATAATTTGTTTCATTCAATAAATTGTTTTCATTACCAAAAAACCAGCTTTGCGCGAAGCGAAAAACCGATGCTCCCAAACGGCTCAGCAAATTGAGTTTAAATTTCCTCTGAAATATTTCACCGAAGGCGGTGATTGTCAGCGAAAAAGAACCCCGTAAGCCCGTGCCAGACGAAGCGTAAACTCAAAATGTAAAATCAAAAAACGCAAACTTTTTGGCATTGCGCAGGGGTATACGCGAAATTTACGCTTCGTGTAGCCCCGCACAGGTCTAGACAAAATTAATACTCCGTATATTATAATGTAATAATAATAATATAGGCCCCTATTGCGAGTGTCTTGTCTCGTTTCCAAGACAAACGTCAGTCTTGTGTCGGTATTGCGAGTGTCTTGCTTGACTCCGATTTCTGTCTTGGAAACGAGACTCAGCTGTCTTGTACTCAAAGCTACCAGACTGGGAGTCTGCCAAACAAGACTGCGATTTAAGATTACCGTAACAGTTTTTTATTAAGCAGACTGGCGGTTGATTTTGAGGAATTTAATGGAATTAATCAATAACCTATTACCAGTAATCGATTATGTTCAATTGCACGAAATGGCACATTTTCTGAGAACCATGTAATGGGCTCAAACCTCAGCATTTGCTTTCGTGACGATCGAGTTCCTGAATAAAAATGCATCAGAAATTGAGAATAATTGAACAAATATTGTACGATTGAAAACATTTTTTTGATGAATTAAAACACGTTAACGGTAAGGAAACTCAAGCTGCGCGCGATTGTTTACATACAAAGTTGGGATTTTGACGGCTTTGGACAGCTAAATGAACACTTGTTCATTCAAGAATTCATGCGACTCTCGCAATACCGATTTTAGACAACCAAGACTCCGCGGTTTTTGCCAGACAAGACTGGTCGAGTCTTGTCTTGGAAACGAGACAAGACAATCGCAATAGGGGCCATAATATACTCTGGAAATATTGTAAAATTTACAATCCGTTGCGCTGTGTCCAAGTTCCAGTCGAGTCATGAATACGAAATTCTCGTCATTCGCAGTGGGCTGAATCGATCCAGAAAGCCGGCTCCACTCCCGCCTCTGAGTGGACGACGACGTTTGCAGAGTTTTGCCGAATTCGTGGGGCCGTGCGACCGTGCGCATCCGTGCCGTTCCAACCGAGTATCATCTTTGGATAAAACCAAAGTGCGTTTTCACAGAGCAGCAGCAAGGATTCACCCACCCTTATGGCCTCTTTCTGAACGTTCGGTAATCGTGGCTTAGTGTTCCAGCGGGTTTTGTGTATTCAAGTGTGGCTGATGCCAATCGGTCGAGAAGTGAGCATGCCGTAAACCACCAGTCATGCTACCCAACGCGGAAAAGGTGGCAAAAGTGTCGTTTTTCTTCGCGGAAGTTCCAACATTATAACCGAGAATTCGAGTGCCGTACTGCCCGTTCCTGAAAACTGTCGTCCGCCCGCGATGGTCAGATTTTTCTCGTCGCCTCTCGATATCCCAATGCATGCGTCATTAGCCCCATAAACCGGAGCAACGGCAAGCCACGGGGCGTTGGGGTGGATTTTTCCTTTGCCAAAAGTTTGATTCCGCACGGTCGCACTAGAATCGTGGCTAATCCCGGTCGACTTTGACGGCTTCCGGCGGTACAGAACGGCGGCTCGGTGCCAAAGAATGCTGTGATGAGTGTTGTGTGTTGGGTGAGCGCGGTGCGCGAAATTACCACCCCGTTTTCAGCTTTTCGTGTGTGCCTCCGCCGATCCCAGCAATCATCCGGTAGTCGAACGGCCGCATAAACGGCGAGGACACACGTTTTTAGGGGGACGAGCAGCAGCAAATGTCACCGCGAGTGCGAGAGAAGCTGCGGTTGCGGGCTTTTCAGAGCAAGTAAGAATCCGGCGACGAGCACAGAAGTCTTTGCGTTAGTGGTGGTGGCTCTCCGCGAGACGCACCAAAAAGTCGCGACGACGGGCGCCGTTGTGGTCGTGTGCCACCCCCCGCTCGGTCGGGAGCATTTATCAGTAGAAACGAGCCGCTCTACAACAACCATCGTAAATCCCGTCCCGCGGAGCCACGTTCAAAACATCAACAATGACAACCGCCGCGAGTGATGAGCCAGAACCCAAGATGTCACGACTGCTGAAGCTGGCCCAGAAGTTTAACTGCTTCTACCTGAACGGTAAGGAAACGCGTCGGGCTGCGTCGCCTGCTGCTCTTGCTACGGCGATGGTATGCCAAATCGACAATTAAAGAGGCTATTGCGTACCGTACAGCGCTGTAGCGCAGATATCGGAAAGGCTAGATACAGATAAGCTCGAAGGCCCGCGCAAAATGTGTTGCCTAACACGGGTTTCGCCTCACAGCGAACGGGGTGGTGGTGCGTGCCTACCAGTCGTTCCATTGATTGCATTCAGTCCATAAGCAAATACTACCAAAATGGTTAGGGTAAGTAAGTGAAACTCCGATCGTGCACAGTGATGTGTGCCAGGTTCGATATCTTGTTGTGTCGATACGGTGGTGTCGTCGCCAAGCGGATGACGAAATAGCGAACCCCGGGAAGTGCAGTGTTTACCTCGGTGGATTCGCTTTCCGTCAACATAGATCAACCGAGACAGCTACTTGGCTAGAAGTTGGTCGATAGATTTGGAAAGCCATGGCAATTAGCAGGCCGATCTTCGGTCCATGAAATCCCCGGATCAACACCATAACACTCAACCTGGATGGCATGCGGGGTCATTTCGCCGTGGCGCCTCCCAGTCCCCGTCGAAAACAACTCGCGTAACTCGTGTTGCACACACCGCTAACTGCCAGCGGGGTAGGTGGGCAATATGTTTTAAAATAACCGGCCCAAAGTGGAGCAAAATGAGAGCAACCAAAAATGACAAAAATTAATGCGCTTTCCGATATGAGTGCGCACATCAGGGACGGTACACCACCGGATGCGAAACGATCTCATTAAAACCTGCCACCAACCGTACCCGTGTCATGTGCATCCACATCCAACACAGCAACACGCCACGCGTTGCTAACAGCGCTGTAATCGAAGGTGGCGCCGGAATGGTGCTCAAGGTTTATTCATGCTTCGTCAGGGTAATGCGAGGCAGATGATGGAATTCTCGGTTAGGGCGGATAGATGACGTTTACCATGGCACCAATCAATGATTATCAGCTGTGCTGCTGTTTGAGTAAACCGATAAACAATATGCCATACGAGGACATCCCTGAAAACCTAGAGTGTTGGCGATTATCACTAATCTCGCTGTATCGTTCTGTTTCGATTTTAAGGTTTACGAAAGGGAGAATGCCGGCCGTTCGTCGTCGACGGACATCAAGTTGGACTAGTAAGTCAGAATGTCATCGAACAGCTACTCAAGTATCCGGAAGTGTTCCATATCCGTGCGCCGGAGCACGGTAAGCAGGTATGTGTTGCTTGCAATGAGTCTCACTGGCTATCAATGGTTATCATTGGTTGATAGATTGGTGTGACCAAAAATATGCTCAAGGGGGTGCCCTTATCACTAATTAAAACAAGGCTAGTGCCATGTGATAATCGTTAGCATTTTGCTCTAGATCAACTTATAGTTGTGTTATAGGAATGTCGATGTGTTTAACCACAAATATGGCTACATACTAACGAAGCTTTCGGTTTTGTTTTAGAACATTGTCGAGCTGAACCCGGCCTTCCGTGATTACAATACACGATCGCAGCAGGTAGATAGAATATTGCGAGAATTCCGTGAACAAGGTCTATTCGTCGCGCTGAAAGGTTGGCGTGACGAGTGCTACGATGTCAAATCGTCTACCGGTTCGCTGCTTAAGATGGACCGATCGGCCACTTGTCTGTTCGGTGTGCGCAACTACGGTGTCGAGATCAATGGCTACGTGCGCCATCCGACCAAGGGACTCTGCATTTGGTTGCAGCAAAGGTCCGATACCAAGCAAACCTGGCCCGGTAAGTGGGACAACATGGTAAGCGGTGGGTTGGCTGTCGGTTACGGTGTTCACGAGACGGCCGTCAAGGAGGCCGCCGAGGAAGCTTCAATACCGGATCATCTGCTGAAAAATCTCGTCTCGGCTGGGTGTGTCTCGTTCTTCTTCGAAAGCGAACGGGGCATCTTTCCCAACACCGAGTTCGTGTATGATCTCGAGCTGCCGGAAGACTTTGTACCCGATAATTCAGACGGTGAGGTGCAAAACTTTCAGCTGCTCCCCGTACACGAATGCCTCGAGCGGGTCTTTAAGCCCGACTTCAAAACCACCAGCTGCCCCGTCGTGCTAGACTTTCTCATTCGCCATGGAATCATCACGCCGGAAAATGGTAGGTATTACAGTGGGATACTTAGTATGGATCAGTCAACGTCATCTTCCTCTTCGTTTCAGAAATCAACTTTACGCAGGTGATTGAGTTGTTGCACGTTCCTTTGCAAAGTCTCTACACCTATCGTACACCGACAGCGGCCTGCGATTCGCCAACGGCGCCGGCGATACTACAACGAGATCTCACTAGCAACACTAATACCAGCAGTATCGGCAACGGCAAGCTCTAATCGGATTGCCCAGCAAACAAACAAACCTGAAATGATGGCTGGCCATTAGAAGCCGCATAAGATGCGTCCTCAATGGCCAGGACCAGGCCACGAAAATCGAGTATGAAATGGGGCATAAGCATAAGCAAATTCTGTAATCAAATAGCCAACGAAAAATCGTTAACGACACAAGCAGACACACATACATCACACCACAAGGGGTGTGTCTGCGAGAGAGTTGCGATGATGATCGCGGTTTGAGTTTTGGTCAGAGGCCGTTCCTTAAGACTTAACCTTAAGCAGAGGTGTTGACAATTTTTAGACTTCTCGTGTTCGTCGTGTTTTATCACTTTAGTTGATCCCTTTTCGCTGTATACTGTTTTGTGGTAGCTTTAAGGCAATAGGAAACTGGGAAAATTCTTGTTTTCCATTCGTCATTTGTTTTCACTAATATCGCGGATAGGGAAGAAAGCGGACAGGCGAGCAAAATAAGAATAGGACGACGAAGAATGAAAAATGGCTCGCAAACAACGGAGTAAGGTACGACAGGGAACTGACAGGAATAAGCTAGGCAGGCCTATGTTAACGTTCAGAAGGTTGTAGCCCCAAGGATAGCGAGGGAAATGCATATGCAAACGAGCCAAACCAAGGCGAAGGAAAAGAAAGACAAGTGGAACGGACAAAAGTCATTCAATAGTCTCGTTGCCGCACGCGACATGGTGAACACCGTTTAAAGCTTTCAGGTTCACATTTTACATTCGGATAGATAAAGGAAATCATTGAGGGTAAGGTATAGGACACCAAACACAATCAAAGATGTCATACAATCCTAGCCATCTATGGGCTAACGATTCAATCAACGCAGCACGCGTTCGCAGTAAACGTTTCCGCTTGTGGCGTGCGGGTGAACTAATTGTATTACCGCCAAGGAGCAAACAATCGTTTCTTATTACTTATGCTCATCTGTAACAGAATTGTGAATTAGCCTAACCGTAGCAAAGCGCCATTGGCCAATGGAATGAGCAGTCGACCGGAACCACTGTGAAGAGACATCGAGATCGAATGTAGATAGGCAAAAACAAGAATGAAAGCGTCGAAGGGAAGGAAGACGGTTCATTGAATGCAACGTGTAGTTCAATTCGAATTTCTCATTTCCCGATGTATTCCTTCCGGTTTTGAGCAGTTCACTGTAATGAAGATGCTGCTAAAGCAGCTTTATCTGTTGTGCCATTGCATATGTTATCCCATCATCACAAACCCCCCGCAAACAAATTGGCCAACATCACACTGAATCCGCTAATCCGGTTTCGAAGCCCTTCCCAAGTGCTTAAGTATCTCTATTTTTAAGGGCACAAACGGGAGGGAAATTTGGGGCGATTTATAGGCGTTTAGAAAGTACTTTATGAGTTATCCATTAAGTTAACGAACTTTAATTTATACCTACACCAAACTACAACTACTGCGTCGCTCTCGTGTTATTCTTTTCACACATTTCAAACAACCCGAACACCGCAAAGGGAAAGCGAGGGAGAATGAAACAGGGGACAAGAAAGGAATAGTGAATGGGACAAGAAAAGCCGCGTATTTATCGTATTACATCACGCTAGAGTCTGTTCTATCTGGTATATACCTAGTAAAGAAAAGTGATCACAACACTGAACACACGGGGCGTGCATTTGTTTCATTTGGCTTTTTAAATGCTTCGATATTTATGTGTGCTGCAAAGGGCTTTCTCAAAAGATAAATAATTTCATCCTTCACAAACCGAACGGATCCCACTTTCCATTCACTCATTTTATTATTATTTCATTTATTCGCTTTTCGCCCAGACGTTACACCGCTCGTTCGTGTCCGTGTGTCCGGTCGTCATCTTTGTACAACTTAAATTACCTCTCGATCACTCTTACATGTTTGGGTGCTCAATTGGAATCACATTATTCGCTTCTTCAACAAGTGCCCGCGTTAGCCAGTGGAATCTTGTCAGCTCACATTGGTAGGTATCGAAAGCGTATGGGGTCGCACTACAGTTCATCGTTTGGCTGAACCTCCTCGACAGCGGCAGTTGTCTCCTCATCGTCGGTTGTCCTGTCGTCAGTCTTCGGTTTGTCTTCTGTTGCGTCTTCCGATCGCGTTTCCGCACCTAACGGCGAATTGAAACACACAGACACATACTCGTTCAAAACTTGATCGACAACCGATGGTATCTTCTACTAGGCTTGGCAGTGGAGACTCCCAGACTAACTTGCGTTTGCTGGCAGTGAGCAATGTTGGAACGATAAACTGCACATTTTGAGTTCTGTCGAATTGATTTTATTATTTAAAATCTCCATCTCTTTGGAAGATCGATCGAGACAGACAGTCGTTTCTACTTTCATTCAACCCATAAAGACATGATGGACCCAACAAAAGAGAACGAAAGGAAAAAAATCAGCACTCATAGATTAGTCTACGAGCGAGAGATACGACTAGTACCTTCCATTCAACGCATACTTGAGCCAGTTTTAGTAATGGGATGCAATCATAATAATCAGAACCACATGACGGATAAAATGCGCATTAGTCCTGTTCAGTAGCAATCCCTTTTCCGTCTTTATCTATTCGCGCACGCTCAGTTCTGTTGCTGAAGGAGCTCGTCCAGAATGCGTGGGGATGGAGTAGCCGATGGCTGCGGTGTCGTGTTCAGCCAATACTCGGACACGGAAATGTAGATCGCCACCGCAAGACCTACGAGGCCGGCCAACCAGGTCGAGTTTTGCAGGACGATGCAGGTCGCAAGACACAAACCGAGGTACGTGAGGTAGCGCGTGAAGTTAGCATACTGGGTACGCCGCTCATTGCTGGTATCTGTGATAAGGTGTTGTAGTACTCGTTAAAGTTTGGTTCAGTTCGGTTCGCCTCGATTTCAGGTAACTACGGTTTTAAGAAACCATGCGCTATACACAAGCAAACGTAATAGTAACACAGAGTGCTAAACTTTTTAAAATCAAGCATAAAAACCAAACTAAGCAGGCAAAACAGAAAGTAAAGCTAATTGCTTTATGATGGTCCTAGAAATCGTAAAATGAATACCTCCGTTCATGCCTTACGAGCTTCGGGAATTCAATTAGCTTAGTCTACTTTAGTAGCTCCGTCATGAATATGACGATAACGCAATGATAAATTCGATGAATTCGAAAAATAATAGACATTCAAGGAAGCAAAGTAATCACAAATCTAGTAAGAAAACTAATGAGATGGACGGAAGAATTAAAATGCAGCAAACATACCTGTGCACATGCCATCGCGCAGTTCGTAGCCATCGGCACACTTGTCACACAAATCTGGACCGTCGCCACTACAGCCTTCACAAGATTTATCGCATTCTAGAAGAGAATAGAAAAAAATGCTTTATCGACACAGCTTATCGCTTGACGTTGCGAGCCACATCAGCAGCGATACTATCATACCTAAGCAACTATAGGATCCTTCATTGTTCACACAAAACTGTTGCTTCGTACAAGGGTTGGCCGTGATGCACTCGTCCACATCCACGCAGCCACCTCTGCCACTATCCATCACCCAACCCGATCGGCATACGCGACAAGCGTTCGGTCCAGCCCCGGTACAACCACCGGTGGCGCAAGCTCGATGGCACGGGCTACACAGCAGCTTGGTTTCATCACGGAACGCCTCGTAGTGTTCGGTCCCGCAGCTATCACAGTTTTCACCCGCGTAGCCCGGTTCACACGCACACCGTCCATTCCCTTTGCGTGTTCCGTTGCCCTTGCACTTGCCATTACCGAAACAGGTCGGGCACGGGTCACAGTTTGGGCCGTAAAACCCGTCCGGACAGCAAACCGCCGCCTGCTCCACGCACAACCACTGATGCAGATCGGGGTGGGTCGTCTGATGATTCTTCCACCACACTTCGATCTGCGGTTCGTAGTCTTCGGCCAACTGGTGACACTGGTCCTCCCCTCGCACCACATCCTGACACAGCCGTTCCTGTATCTCGACCAACCGCAGCTCGCTCGTTTTGTAGCTGCCGAGCCGCTCCTCCTCCCAGGCCGCGTCACCACCATCGTGCTTGGAGCGCTCGGTGCGCTTGATACCGTCCCGGAACGAGTTCACCAGAGCCGTACACGCTTTGCAGGGTGGTAGCTTTTCCGCCTTGAGCTTATCCTTTTTGCTGCCACCGGCGGACAGTCCCGGTGTTTTGGGGATATCGGCAAGCGCGCAGCTAGCCAGTAGCACCGTCGTTACCAACAGACACGTCGCCGCTCTACTACAGAACGAGCGCCACCGTGACATCCTAGCGCCGGAAAACAGAAGGGCGTACCAAACACCTCGGAGCACCGAATGGAAAGCAGCTGCACGTTTTACGTCCCTCGCACCTACAACCTGAAGGCAGGATCGGAAAAATCGATAGAATCTGTAACTGCGGCGCTCGTGTTTCAATCTGCGGTACACGCTCAATTTCAATGAAACCAAAGCAACGAGGCACTAAAATGCGCTTCAAATCGTTCCCAAGTAGATCTACTCGAAGAATACTACCACGAACACGTGTAGTAACCGCTGAGTTTCACGTTCTTACCTTAAAATTATGACCTGCCGACTCGGGATTCGTGGAACAACAAATCTCGCTGCCGCAATGACAGCTTATCTGACGTGTCCCTTGCGGATTGTTGTCCCTATTATCAAAGGCTTATTGTTTAAGCGGCCATTAAAGGGCCCATACAAAGGAACCGATTAAATCCAACGGCAGCTCTGGGGTTTTTTCTTTTTAATCGCGACGATGACTTCTAGCACTACTACTTTGTGAGATCCCATGCTGCACATCTTGAAATAATTTCAACTACAAACTTTGATCGCTCGTTGAATGCCAACGGTCGGTCACCCCGTCCTCGACGTTCAAATCGAAGCGGCTGATGCAGCAGCTTCTTCCTTCGAGAATGCTGCATTAGCTGCAA
This sequence comes from Anopheles darlingi, assembly GCF_943734745.1. Classification (NCBI taxonomy): domain Eukaryota; kingdom Metazoa; phylum Arthropoda; class Insecta; order Diptera; family Culicidae; genus Anopheles; species Anopheles darlingi. The sequence continues at coordinate 67,238,177 of NC_064874.1, forward strand.
AAGTTTATTAAGTATACATTACCCTAGCTGTATAGCATTATTTACTTTCGAACAATTTCTATGGAGGAGCCACAATTTTGAGAACGCTAGGTACGAGGTTTCAGCAATACTGTAATATATTATCTTTTATTAGAGCTATTTCTTTCATTCCGATCCATCGGATCAGGATCTCAACACTCAGTAGAGCCACACCACGCGGAACACACAGTTTGGCACATTCCTTGGAATTTGCTTAACGCTTATCCGCAAACATTCAATGATAGGAAAGAGATAGGAAGATAGAGAGAGCACGGGTTACATCTTTTCATTCGGCGGTGCTTTGAGTAAGAAGCGGCGGCGGCGGCAACTACATTCAGAGATTTGATACTGTGTGAACGTCCCATCATCTATTCAGGGAGTTGTTTCCGTGGCCCGGCTGGCGTGCCAGTTGAGATAGTCGGGTTGTGTGGCCGCTATGTACTCCTGCATCAGCGCCTCCACCACATCGCGCGATTCATCCAGCTCTCTCAGATCGTCCTTGAACATGTCCTCACGCTTGAACTGATCGAGGAAGGCGCCCCTCCTGCGCAGCTTATCGTACTGATTGAGACAACGACCGAATAGCGACGAAATGCTGGTGTGGTTCGCGAGCATCAGGCCCGATACGCGGTGATTGCTTTGTACGTACGGGCTACTGCGTGATAATGCCACCTGAATGCTGGCCGGTCCCCACGGGATGAATTGGGCCAGTTTGCGTTCCCGGATACGCTGGATCGACTGGTGTACCTGCGACGGATTCACCTCACCCTGGATAATGTTCAGAATTGAGATGTACCGATGCTGGTTCGCTTTGTCCGATGTCGTCGATACCATCATGTTCTTCGGCTGCAGCAACCGCCGCATCACATCCAACACCGTGGTTTTCTGCACCGATTGTGTATCGGTATCGGTGGCCAACGGGGTGTAGCCGGTCATCAGGAAGTGCAGCTGGGACGTAGGGATGAGCGGAGCGATCAGCTCGATCAGATTGTTGTTCATGTAGGATGGGTACCGCAAGGTGGTCGTGCTAACGGACATGATGGTCGAGACGAGCGTGTTGATCTGGGCGAAGCTAGGATTCTCCAGCTGCAGTCGCTCAGTCGCAATCCGATTCAGGGCCGTATTGTCGAGGACGACCACACAGTCGGCACAGCTGGTCAGGCGGCGCAGAGTCAGCAGACTGTTGTACGGCTGCACGACGACGTCACTGATTTCGTCCTGATTCGGGAACACACTGTACGTCTGGATGAGCTTCTTCGGGAAGCGTTCCGACAGTGTCTCCATCATGAACGAACCCATGCCCGAACCAGTTCCGCCGGCGATCGAGTGACACAGCACGAAACCCTCCAGACTGTCGGTGTTGTCCACCTCGCGATCAATGATGTCGAAGATTTCCTCCTGCAGCTTCGCCCCTTGGCTGAACCCAGATGCCCAGTTGTTGCCTGCCCCTCCTCCGTCCTTCGATAGGTACACGTTCTCCGGGTTGTACAGCTGTCGGTGTCGGACACAAGAAAAGGCGTTGTTGATTCAATGTGAAGACCAAAAACTCCGGTTCTTACCTTCGAGTAGGCCGATGCCATGATGGTGTGGATAACGCGCGGTTCCAGATCGAGCAGCACGGCTCGCGGAATGTAGTGATCATCGTCGGCCTGATAGAAAAACACGTCCTTCCGGTCAAGGCCATCGGCGGCAAAGTCCTGTAGCATACCGCTGGGCGATATCCCATGTTCCAAGCATAGCCGCTTCCAGAACTCAAACCCAACTGAAAATCCACAACACCAGGATGGAATGCGTAAGTGGAGCTGCCGCACCTCGCAGAACCTTAGCGGCTTCCGGCGATTTACTTACTTTGGTTGCCGCATTGGCCCAGCTGGAGCGTTATGATGCCTCTAGGCATCGCTCAACGTATCGCACCCGCTGGTTTCCTTGGCGAACGGTTCCGGCGGACGACAAAACGTATTTTGCCCCCCAAAGCTGAACCAAAAAGATGTTGCGGAATTTGCGGTTTTTAACAAAACGGATGGCGGCTAAATTGTGTTTGTTTCCTTTTCTTTCGCCGTTATTGTTTCGTTTACGCCGTGTTTGTCCCGTTTTCGCCGCACATGTCTCGTTTTTTCAAAAATCACCCGCTTCTTGTACGCAAGCTTGCACGGAAGAGAGACCTTCGGGCGAAGAGAAAAATTCCCTATTGTTCCGCAAATTTGATGGATTTTCCTTTTGGTAACGAAGAAAATTGATGTCACAGTTTCAAAAGCATTCCAAAATTGTAGGCTGAAAAAAACTTTCTGTTTAATCCTTCCATGAAAACCGGCCAAAATGGGTGTCCATTTGGGTCATTGTTCGTACAAAACTTACGTGTGATGTATACCGAAATTGGTCAGTCTCTCGTCGGGATCGCAACATCAAAGCCGTGGCTATGTGGGTAGTTTATCACGTAGTTCTGAAGTAGCGAGGCACAAAAAAAGTTGTTTTTTCCGTGCCGATTAAATTTATTTATCCGAATTGAAGAGTGGGCTTTTCCGCTCCCGCTGAGTGAATTACACAAGACGATGCGCCGCATTTGTTGAAAAACAAAAAGGACGCCAGGCAATTTTCGCATCATCGGTGCAAATCGTACGCTCGACCGCTAGCGTAAGTACGCGGGGTGGCTTGAGGAAGGACGACAACGATTCGTAAGGAGTTTACCCTTTCTGTTCTCCACTCCATAGCGTGTTGCAGAGATAAACCCCATCCGCGGCACAAATTTGAGCTCACACCCATGCACACCATCAACTTGAGCGGCAGAGAAGTGGCCGAGGCCAGCCTCACTCGGCGGCTGAAGCTGGCTGAGGAGGCAAGCATAAAGATCGATGTGATCGATCTTGTCGACGAAGAGGAGGACCAGGCCAAACGATCACATCAACCCTTACATCGGCCGCCGGAGGTCCGGCGCTCCGACGATAACGTTGTCGTTAACGATGACGACGACGACGAGGAGGAGCAAATCGGCAGAGATTGTCGAGTTGATATCAATCCAGCCATCACACCACGGTTGTCGCCGTTCGTAAATATTGATCTTTCCTCGAATGCCAACGGGGAAGTTCTTTTCAGAAATGGGTCTTTATCTGGAGAACGTAGAACTTACTCCCGGCGACCCATTCACGCATCACCGGATTCGACTAGCAGCAGCTCGGAGCGTGCAAGGAGTAGATTAGACCATCAGTTTAAACCCACACCCAGCTCAACTCACTCCAAGGCATCGGCGGGAAGCTGCATTATATTTAACCGTTCGTACGTCAAAACACCGACGAGCAGTAGTACCCCAAGCGGGATCAGTCCAACCAGATACAGCGTGTTTGATCGAGCTCCTATGACTGCTCTGGCCGATAGAAGAATGCAGCTAACCCGAAATGCGTTTCAAAGGGCTGGCAGCCGTCCGTCGATGCTGAGTGGTTCTAGTGATACATCAACCAGTATTCACGGTGAGCAAGAGCCCCATCTTCCCCCTTCTACCCTTCTTGTTTAGAGGACGGTATCATTACATATATATCGTCTGGTTTATCCGTAGGTTCACCTATTGTCGACATAACTGGTCGTCGTGACAGCGAGAGCCCTTTGCCTCGGGTGAGTTTGTTAAGGCGATCGTATCATAAATCATCTGGCGAGTCGGCAGCGTCCAGTACCCACCATCCCGTTGTGACAACGATCGATTTAGATAGTGATTGCTCACCGGTTCGATCAAACAATCACCAAACGGCGACGGCAGACGAAGTCGAGGATGGTTCTACGAGCAGTGAGGGCGTAACCGTCTCAAATTTACCAAGACAGCACCCATTGATAGGCGATGAGTGTATGGAAGTCGCCGAAGATGCACCGGAGGTGGAATTTGTGGGCATTGATATCGAATCGACAAGAGCAGACAAGAAGGTCCATGATCCGATCGTAGAAAGTCAACCAAACGATAGCCAAACAGAAGGGGACGAACCCGATCAGCAGGATGACGAAGGCAGCTCGATGGAGAACTCGTACGGTGACGTTTCGAGTTCCGGATGTGCAAAGTTTTCTTCGACGCGCCACAGTATGGGCCGGCAGGGTGTAACGGAGGCGTCGCGAAGTAACTCGATGAATGAGTTCGAGCTGAAGCTGCAGGAAATCAACGAATGGGTAAAACCGATGACCCACCGGGATCGTGTAGAACATTGGCGCGTAACGGAGGAAGATCTGCGCCATTCGATACCGACGAAGGCTAAAATTGAAACGACGAGCTACGCGGGAACAAAACGCGCCTTTTACGACACCGTGCACATCTCGAGTGAGGATGATTCGTCAGACGATTCACCGATCGAGGGTATATCGAGCTCGATGACTGGTACCATGTTGGCCAGCAAGAAGCGTCGTACGGCTGATGCGATGGAAGCTAGCACAAGTGGCCAGCTACGTACCGATGTGATGAACGGCCTAGCGACGGACCGAGCAGCGTGTGCAGGAACATCGGCAACAACAACGCTTTCCCTCGACGATGGCGAAGATTCGGATTTTCGTAATGGTCAACTCAATCCCGAAATCGATAAACCCCAAACCGGCACCAGTATGCTGTTGATAAGGCGAACTTATCACAAACTATCGTCTGGGTATAGTTTGTGTAAGAGGTGCAACAAATGTAGTCCCACTGAGCCCAACGATGGAGTACCAGTGCAAGGAATCGAGACTTATTGCGATTGTCGTCGTGCGATCGAAACAATCAACAAAGGCCCAAACGTTGCACCGTATGCTCAGTTGCTTTGCCGCGACCGTGGCCTCGATAGTTTCCTCAACTATCTGCGTATCAGTCCTCTCCACCGAACGAACCAGCTCGCGGGAGCACCGGTACCACCACCGAATTACGACGATGTAAAGACGATCGGAGTCGTTCTAGCACCAGGCTCTAAGGTCGAACTGGACCTGCAAAGTGTAACCAAATCGACCCAAGGCATCGACGGGACGGCAAAGTCTAAGCTTAACACCCAGAGAAGGGCCAACCAGGGGAAGCGAAGAGTGGTAAAAAGTAAAAAGAAGGTTACGGCCAAAAGTAAATCACATCCTGGCACTATTGCCAGCAGTGCCATTCGTGGTGTTCGACGGTTGGTACTGTCGAGCTCGTTGCGTAGCGGAAAGGTCATACGATACCGCACCACGTTCCCGTCCTTGCGACAGCCGCCAAAACAAGGCAAGGCGTGTACATCACGCATCACGGCCGTTATGGCCGCAAACTCATCATGCCGAACACCGACGCATGATGAAGGCACCACGGAACCTAAACCGATATCCAGAGATAGCGAGCCAGGCGATGCCAGTGATGTCCCATCACAGCAGCATCTGGACAGCCCTGTGCATATCCCATCGATGACATCATCTTCCTCTTCATCGTCATCTATGACCCGGAAACCGAAGCCAAAATCCCTGCATCGGACTGCAGCGACGGCGTCGTTACGCTGCTCAGTAGACAGTGCGGTCAGCAGCTCGACCAGCGCCGAGATGCATGAGGGCAAACGTTCGAAAGAGTGTCAGACGGTGGAAAGTGCCCTGGCACTCGAAGCGATGGCTGAAGTCGAATGCCCCGCTGATCCTCCACCGAAACCTGTCAATGAAGGTATACCGTGCCGGAATCCGTTGAATAGGAGCGATGGCGAGGTGCTGCATGTTTTTCTGATCGATGAAAAGCTGATCGTCGTGCAGACGGGGCTGGTAAGCTTCTGGCGATATTCCCGGTTGAGTGCGCTGTTGGGTGTGCGCCAGGAATGGGAGCGTGTAGCTCAGGTGTCCCGTTGGTTGCGCGGTAAGAACGAATCGCATGCCTACGGCATCTAATATTTCATAGACTAATGTCACCCTACCGTTCCGTTGTTATTGACAGATACTGAGCTGGACACAGAAAATGCCCATCGCATCGGGTACAACAATTGTCATCCCTTCTATCTAGAGCCGAGGGCACGCAATCTGGCGGAGGACGAATCGCGGACCTGTCCGCTTGCCTCAATCTACATCAATGCTTACTTTCTGATCACCAAGATTCACATGCTAAATCCAGCTACACCGAGCGGAGATGAAGGTGAACAAAATATTACAGAAACAAACGACGACGAAGACGGAAGGGGATCGTCGGAGGATCAGGGGGGTGTGCGTGAAGAGGATGTGGCTCGCGTTAAATCGTATCAATTGGATACGGTGAAAAGGTAATTACAATGCGTACAATCTAAGCTATCGCTTCAGTCTAATGCATTTTCTCGGGATCGGGTTCCATTTCATTTCACCAGCACCCTGGAAGATGTGTTGTTTCTGCCGATTCCGAATTCACGCTACTTCATCGTCTGCTGGTACGAGCACGTACGAGAGATGGAATCAAAAACGGGACTATGTAAGTACAGTCTCACTCCAGACCTGGAAACACTGGCCAGTATTCGCGAGTTCCCGTCCGTAAGGCAGAAGCTGAACAGTTTGCGCTGTCTGCCGAACAGCCGGCTGCTGGGCCTTGGTGAGTCCACCGTCCACCTGTGGTGCTATGAAACGGGTCATCTACTGTGGACAATCGATCTAAAGCTCTCCCTTGGAACAATCGTCGGTAGCTTTGTCCACAGGGAAACGGTAAGCTCACGTTACTCACGCGCCACCAGCTCGGCAATTTCGTTTCAGTCGGTCCCTAACGAATTTAACACTGTACTGTAGGTCGAAAGCACATTGTTCCTGTTTCAAATCCAACCAGTAGTGAACGAGAGCAACCGCAAGCTGATGAAGGTGATCGCCGTTAATTTGTTCAAAAAGGCGTGGTATGTGGCTCACAGCTACGAGATAGCCCTCTCCTCGATGCGGTATGTTTTGATATAGCCAAGCTAGACGGGCTCAACATTGTAACAGGACGATTTTCATTCTTATCATTGCGCTTTTTCGCTCTTCCCACAGAATCACGGGAGAAAGCCAGTTGGCGGAGCCAACTCAAGAAGGGAACCAGCGGCACTGTGTAACGTTCCAGAGTGGTGAGCTGCTGCTCGTTAGCCTGAACACTCCTAGCTTTTGTTGGACGAATCATAGGCGATTGGCGAAGGATTTGCTGCATGCGGAAGAATACTCCGTACGGGTGTGTTCGCGGTTGCGAAGCAATACGGGTGACGTTTATCGGCCAAAGGAACGAATTCAGAATGCCGGATACTGGCACGGTGGCCGTGATCTGTTATTGCTTGGAGATCAATGTTTAACGATCAAATCGATCGATGAGTACATGGCCGAGAGTGCCCGATAGGCCAGCTGTTGGGCTTGGGAAAGAGATGGATGGAGTCTAAGGAAGGAATTAGTATTTTTCGTTTAGATAATCTATTTTTTGCATATCTTTTCATTTTTGAATTAGAGAGCCAGTACTCTGAATCGGAATTCGATGGTTCGAATTGAACTCTTGCTGGCGCTGTGATTGTGATTGCCATAACTGGCACTGAAACGAAGCCGATGCGATCGAACCTTAAATTAAAGGCAGCATGCGCTTTAGGACTCGTCAGGATTAGTTTTTGTTTTTCAAGCATCGAAAACCCCCAACAACAGTACGTTGCTGCTCGCAATAGTATTTATTAAAGCCATCCACTTATGCTCGGGGCTTAATTCTTTCTGGGCCCAGGCCATGGCCAATTGTTTTTTCGATACTTGGTGACACGCACGCTCATGAGAGAACCGAAAGGTAGTGTGTAATGTAAATAGTGAACAAAAACCGCCAACGATTAGCGCCGAAGTAAAATGAATACTACTTGCGCTAGGAACTTCTAATGGATGGTGAATCGCAGCAGCAACACGATAAAACATTTGCAGCTTTGCTTGGCGAACAAATTTGAATTAAATTTGAAAACAAAGAATCAACTTATCGGACAAATTCATCCTCCCAGAATGTAGATCTCTCCCTCTCTCTTCTAGTGTTTGATGCTTTCGATGAGCAAAATGTCTTCTCTGGAAAATGAAATAAAGAAAATTGAAATCGCGGGGTGGTTTATGTGGATTAAGTTCATTCTTATGTATTTCATTAATTTCATTAATTTCATTCTGGTTATGACTAATGCGTACGAATACCTATGCGTACTTATCTTATGCGGGATGTTTTGTTCGTTGTCGAGACCTTTTGTTTCTGGGTTTCGGTCTCGGTTGCACTCTTAATTATACCTAGACACTCCTCATACTGGACCTGCTCGTTATCAGCTGCAGCGAACAGTTGTGCTATCTGAACACTCAGTCGCCCTTGAAGGCGTCGATTAAATTTTTTGAATTGCTCAGCATAACTGTTGAAAAGCAGCTGTGTAGCATCGGGTTTCTTTGGCTCTCCATTGGTATCATTCGGTGCTGGTCTTTTACGATTTTTTGCTAGCGTGACACCATGCGCCTGTGGTGTTGAACCTGGTCGACCTAGTGCCCTTGATTGTGATATTCTAGATTTATTTTTGCGATCCTCACCTATCTGTGAAACACTACTGTACGTTTCAGTAGGTGGTAGCTGCTCGGGCGTTTTTCGCTTTCTGGCACTTTCCGGCTGTTGCAGGCTGGGCAAAGGAGATTCGACTTGATCTTGCGTATGTAACAACAATCGATTTCCTATCTCTTCAGCAGTTGCATTTTGATCATAGTCGCTGTGCAAAGCTTTTGTCGGTTCAAAAGCCGGTGCCAAAGAATGGTTCTCTGTTTGGTTAAGGCTGGTCAGTTTGGCGCTCGGCACAGCACGAGATTGAACGCTTGGGCCCATTCCTGGTACCGTGGTAGCTCTAACAATAAATGGTTTGTTCTGGCCTGCTTTGCAATGCGGTACTGCATTGATTGAACCAGTCTCTTTTTCTACTACATCGCTCTCCGGTTGGGGCTCGGGCTCCGGTTCTCGTTCGGGCTCCGGCTCTGGCTCTGGCTCGTGTTCGAGCTCGGGCTCCGGCTCTGGCTCTGGCTCGGGCTCTTGTTCGGGCTCGATCTTGGGCGTCTTTGGTAAGTAATCATCAAGAAATACCATTTCATCGTACCATGCCCAATTCTTCGTTGCGTTTGGGTTTTTACATTGCAAGTAGTTAGCTACCAGTACCTTCCAATATTGTTCCAATTCCGAGACTGAAAAAACAAGTAAATGAGCAAAATTACAATCAAACAGGCTAAGCCGGCTATTCCTTACTTGTGCTGTTCATGTGATGCGCGATTTCGGCCCACGCTTCATCTCTTTTCGCTTGGTCAGTGTAATTTTCGTCCGAAGGATCGTACAACAAGCGAAGCTGCTTCACATGTTTGATCAACTCTGCTGTACCAGACATTTTGGAAAGGATCCCTCGGTTCAAGGACTAATTCTACTAGTATATTACGAAAAACGCGGAAGGATAAGTACTACGGCCATTTTGAGGCGGCGGCGTCGTTTGTTTACGTTAACGAAACGGTTCGCGCAGCGCCAGTATGAACCGATTTTGGAAAGGTGGAGACGAAAGAATCGTCGGAAGCGGAATGTGGGAGCGGCCCTTGATAAGCTGGCGACATTTGATCTCCTGTGGTGTTTTAACTGTCTAGGAAAATCGCGAAAATCGCGGTGGATTTTCCAATTGCTGCTCGAGAATTGCTCGAGTTTTTCTGCTCGAGTATTGCTCGAGTTCTTCTGCTCGAAATACTCGAGCAATACGCTCGCTTTCTGTTTGTTGTTTATGTTGACGAAAAAATCCAGCCTCGTACTCCAAAATTTGAGTAAAAGCGACTGTGTGAGAAAACAGAACTTAACCAAAGTTCTTGTCCGGCGCAGAGTAGAGGAGTTTCGTCTGTGTAATCGAAAAATGTGCCAAGGATTATCGTGGATTGCAGTTCCAGACGAAATAATTAGTGGCGGCCTGCGATCCGCGTTCGGTGATGCGGTACGAGCGACACCGCGTACGCATTTTGGCATGCAATCGCTCTGAATTGCTGTAGGCTGTGGTGTTAGCGGGGTTTGCGGAACGAACAACCGAAACGCGATACGTTTGAGTGCACAGCCAGCCAGCCATCCCCGGGAGAAATCAACTCGAACGCACGCTCCATCAAAGATAGCTTTGGAAGTGCGCATTATTCAGCAAACGAGACACACGCGAAGAACAAACACGGCTGTGCCGGAGGTTTGAGAGGCGACGAGATAGAGATCCTTTAGCCCCTTTCCTGCTTCCTACAGCATGACGGTGGTGTATCCGCGCAAAATGTTGTCCCGCTTTCATCCGTATCATGGACAGAACATCATTCTGTTCAACGAGAACACGGTCGCCTACAGGAAGGCAAGTTTTGGCAATGCGCTCACCTTCAGCGAGAAGCCGCTGCAGCCGGGCGAGATATTCTTGCTGGAGATTGAGAAAAACGAACGCGGTTGGAGCGGCCACATGCGACTCGGTAAATAATACACATCACGTTTTGCTTACCGTACTCACACTCTATCATCTATTTATCGCCTCTCTAGGACTCACTCAATTGGATATCAAACCTGCCTCTACGCTCCAGTATGCGCTGCCTGATCTGGCGAACCTCGGTTCAAGCTGGGTGTTTCCAATCACTCGCTCCGTAGGCAACTCGGTGCTGAAAAGCAACATCCTAGGCAACGGAATCAATGTGAAGACGTCGCGCGGTGTCTTTCCACGTAGCTTGCTTAAACCAATCACCCAGGATGGAGCGAGCGCCGACATTCTGCCAACCGACACCAACTCACGCATCGGCGTGATCTTTGTACCGAGCGAACACGAAGCGGACAAGGCCGAAATGCACTTTATCATCAACGGCGAGGACCATGGACCCTGCACACAGGACATTCCGTACACTAAGGGTGCGCTGCACGTCGTAATAGACGTTTACGGTACGACAAAGCAGGTGAAGATCATTCAGCTGTACGGTATTTCAACATTGCAGGGTGCGTGTCGAGACGCGATACTTGCGCGGGTTAAGAAGTCCTCAATTCCTGAACTGCCTCTACCGGAAAGTTTAAAAAACTATCTGCTTCAGTATGGGCTGTAGAATGCGTGATCAAGACAATACAATTTCACGTTCAGACGAAGCTTGAAGCTCAGGCGGTGCGACCTAAGCCCCCCTAGGAACCACCGAATGAAATTTCCCGCTTACTATGTTTCTTTAGGGGGCCGTTACACGCTAAATATGATTGATCAATGGATGCGTCAATATATTGTTGGTTGGTAATAAGTGTTGGTCGCGGTTTTAGTGAACGGTATAGTCAGGTTGAGGCCCCTGCGTTGTCGGAGAATTTCATCTGCAGTTTATGGAAAATACCTTCCACAGTGAAACATTCCGGTAAAACACCATTTCTTGCAACCGAAATTCACGTAACGTATTGAATGTGTGTGTGGGCAAGAATATCAGATTGACGGGCGATTTCTGATCCCTGAAAATGTACCATCATTAAAATTGCAAGAATGGGCCGCTTAAGAGCCTTGTGTTGAGCAATATTGCTTTTCGTTCGTCAAACGGGCTCTAAATCCTAACCACAGTAATATAGTAGCGTATCCTGTAGCTCATAAATAATTTTTCGGTGGTTTATCTCGCTGATTTTATGCTAGTACATCTTTCGGCCTTGAAATTCGGCATAGCTCTCGGGCCACGAAGGAGTACAACCCCCGAAATAAAAACTGGGAGTTGAGAACTGGGAAAATTGTGAATATGATAAGAGAACCGTATGATATAAGATCCAACCATCGTAACAGGAAAATATGCTGCTGCTTTTCGTTCCGTTGAATAAACTCGGAAGAAAAGGAAATGGACCAACATCCTCGCGTCCAGTGCAGTGTATTCCACCCTTCTTACTTGCCGATGTTTGCAATGTGTCAGTGTAAAGGTATATTTTGTATAGTGAGTAATTAAGCATAAATCTGTAATAAATGGAAAAACAAGAACACGTTTCGCAAAATCATATTTCTAACGGATTCAATGGTCTCCCACATGTACAGCAAGTTGCCAGTCATGCTGTACACGGCTGCTGATAGAGCTCTTTTCATACTTTATTGAACGAAACGGAAGATGATCAAATGCAATCCTTATCTTAGAAGGGTACAATTATTTCACGGCGTTTGAGTTTGGGAATTTACGCTGGCCGCTGGACCGAGAAGAGGAGTCACGTTCGTAGGCCGTGCTGCCAGCTTGCCGTGCTGCCAGCAGGAACTGAAACCAAAACAAACACTTCCGGCTTGTGTTTGATCCGGCACAGTTAACAGAGGTTTGGTGATTCGTGGATACCTACAAAAGTATGACTTACTACTTGTGTCGGCTTTGTTGCAACTGGACGGAGACGGGGCTATTGTGCGAAAGGACAACCACTCACGCGATCGTGGCACAAATTTTCGGAATAGAGGTATACAATCTGTGCCGTACGGTTCCGTTCATCATCCGACAAACACTTAATTCCGGTTCGTTTTATAGCTGGCTCAGATATCGACGCTTCCCGAATACAGCTGTAAGGACTGTTCTACATCGTTGAATGTCTGTCGAGATTTCTACGATCGGGTGCAGGCTTCCGAGGCTTTTTTACGCAATCTGCACGACAATAATAAACTGCAAGCGTTTCTCAACAGACAGAGCAATTATAGCGCTGAAAACGGCTTGAACACTGGTTCGGAAATAAGACAAGCAGAAAGCGAATTATGGCAGGATGGCGTCGAGGAAGAATGTTTGGGAAAAGTTACGCAAGCGGAGGAAAAGTTAATTTCTTTGGATATAATACCCGTGGAGGAGCTAGAGATCGTGAATGGACCTTTGATCGATGCGATCCATGATGAGCAGAGCGAAACGATGTTCAAAGAAGAAGTGCTTGCAGGGGATCAGGATCTCTCATTATCGGGAGATGAAGGCGGGCCGATCGATGCAAACGACCTCAGACCAGCGAAACCATCGCACCGGTCGCGAAGCGCATGCCAGGAACTTGTCAAGAAAAATCCTCTTATGTGCTACATTTGCAATGAAGAGCAAACAAGTGTCGCGAGCCTACGAACGCATCTATTTTCACACGACGATCTACTACCATACCACTGCACACAGTGCAGCACGCCGGAACAGTCCATTGATATACGGACGCTGATCGCCCTTAACAATCATTTCGAATCCCACCAACTGCCCATCCAGTGCGAACAATGTCCATTGCGTTTTCGAACCTATCATGCGAGCGTCTTTCACCAGAAAAACAAGCATAACTCGAAGGTCCCCCTCGTATGTGACACCTGTGGGAAGGAATTTGTAGACCATTACAAATTCCGCAAGCACATGATCGCTCATCAAAACAAGCTAACGCAACGGTACAAGTGTGCCACGTGCGAAAAAGTCTTTCAAAACGCCACGGTGCTGCACCGGCATGAGTTAATACACTCCGACACCAAGCTCTTTAAATGTCCTTTCTGTGCACGCTTATTTAACCATCAGTCGAACTTTGAGGTACACAAGGCGCGCCACCAACGGAATCAGTTGAAGCTGTACCCCTGCGATGTTTGCAATGAGCGTTATACCAAATTCGACGAATGGAAGCGCCACATGCACCAACACTTTCCACAGGATCGCCGTTACTGGTCGAAGGAGCTAGCTCTGTCGAAGAAACTGCAGGATCAGACCAACTATCCAGCATCTTGCCAGGAGCCAGGTTGCTCGTACGTGGCTACGACGATCGTAAAAATGTGGAGCCACTATCAATCGCACTACAAATCATTTGGTTGTACTCAGTGTGGGCAAAGTTTCGCGAAAATGCACAACCTGCGCACACACATCGAGACGGTGCACGAACAGATCCGGAAGCACGAGTGTACCCTCTGTGGACGGCTTTTTGGCTTCGCGCAGAAGTTGCGGGAGCATATGGATTGGCACAAGGGAATCCGTAGCAAGCAGTGCAAATACTGCCCGAAGACGTTCATATTTTCATCGAACTTGGTCATCCACGAACGTATTCACACTGGCCAAAAACCTCATGGTTGCGATCAATGCGATGCCCGTTTCTCTTCCTGCGCTGGGCTGACGAAACATAAAAAGTGCCATGATCCCAAAGAACCTCCGAAGAAAAAACTCATATCACAAGAGCATTCTGGCAATCTTTAGGCGCACTAAGTGCTGTTTCAACTCGAGGCTTGTCTTTCAGGCTCACAATGGCTGACTCTCTTCCATTTATCACGCACAGCTTAATCTCATGCCAGGGCATAATTTTATTAACATAACGCAAAATAAACGTGATCACACCACACAATGTTTATGATTAACATTATATGATAGACAAAAAGAAAGAAAACTTCAATAATTCCACGGAATACTCGCCATCCTATTCTCATGCTCTGCTCAATTCAAAATTAAATTCCTTTTCATACGATCCTTATTGTCAAAAATAATAATGAAATATTGTATTGAATATAACATTTTGAAAAGTAAAAGAATAGAAACTTAAGAACATTTGAACATGTTCTGTTTGAATATAATAGAATTTTGAGGCAGCCTTTGGCTACACAAAAAGTATTCGTACTAAAAGTTATACGTAGATAACGTAATTTGTTTTTAAACAAACAAAAACATTTAAACAAACAAAAACGAACCCGCTGCAAAAAAGTGACACAGCATCGTATGTACTAGAGGTCATTCAAGATAAAAAGTATTCAAATACAAGGAACGTCGCGAACTAAAGAGAAGTTGGAGTTGATTCTAGATATATGGCACAGCACATCCTCGTTGACCATCGCCATTCGTCATGCTCGAAGAGTTGACCATCTCTTGGCCAATAGAAGGCATCCCTGTAGGTCCGCTCCCTGTAAATTGAAGAAAACAAAATCCAACCGAATCCCAGTCGGAGTTACTTACTCAACGCTGAAGGGAATAAACATGGACAATTAATTATAATACACTACATGTAAATGTGGCTGCAGTTGGAGGCGACGTCGTCGCTATATCACCGGGAGCGTTGGTCATCCAGGGTAAAAAGTGCTGGCAGAAAGGTGTAATAGGTGGAATGATCGGAGTCAAGGCATGCATTGGCGGAGGCAACGGCGTTACCGACGACTGAAGCTGTTGTTGCTGCTGCTGTTGCTGTTGCTGTTGCTGTTGCTGTTGCTGTTGCTGGTGCTGGTGCTGGTGCTGGTGCTGCTGTGGGTTGATACTTGGCGGTATCATGGTTGCTAGCACTGGATCAGGCGTGCACACCTGATGGTCTCCGCCAAACCAGCTCGGCATGTTGATGTTCGTATTGTGTGCAATAATAGTTTGGTATGGAAGCGGCTGCTGGCCTCCTTCGATGGGGAAGTGTCCCATTTGATTTACCATCCAAGCAAAATGTTGATCTTTCTGTTCAACCTCTTGATGCTGTTGTTCCATAAACTGAGTTGCGCCAGGTGCTGTTGCTGCTGGTGGGGTAAGATGTGGATGCATTGGAATCGGTGGCGGTTGTGTTTGTATCTGTAAAGATTGATAACAATTGCGATCGGATTACGATTAGTTTAATAGGAATATTAACAGATCGTTTTACATACCGCCCCTGGGTGGTGATGGAATGGTGGAAAGTTGCCAATCCAACAATTCGGTAGGAGATGCACGTTCTCCAGGAATGGCGGTGTTCCTGGTAATGGCATCATGTGTTCGGTAAGCATGTTTGGTACCATCGACGGTTCGTATGATGCCACAGGAGGAGTAGGCCAGACCGGTTGTGCATATTGCAGGAATGGTTGTAGCGGTTGATATTCCTGGTACAAAAATGGCTTGTGTTCTTGTTGCATCGCAGTATTGTCGATAGTATTGTTAGAGTGAATGTGTTCGCTGTTACTGTATGTGGGGCTGGAATGAGGTTCATTTTTCACCGGTGGAAAACTTCGCAATTTACTGCCTAATGTATTCAACTTCAAACCATGTCCTTGTAGCTGAGACGATGGCAATCCACCGTCCATAGCTCGTCGATGGCCAAAACCTAAAAGCAAGTATATCCATTCTTTTTCATGATCGAACTTCTGGTGATTTTTTGTGCTCTTGGTCTATTGTATGACACACAATTTCATACCTGACGACTTCGAGTGGCTGAAGAGTTTTACATCATTCCATGGAACCCATTCGGCAGAGGATGCGTTAAGACGGACCAGCATAATCTGTCGCTCCGGTACTATGCGCTCAATACGGCAGGATTTGTAGGTATCTTTGATTTTGGCGAAGACCCTAGCGCCTATCTGTAAGTTTTTTTTTATAAGAAATATGTGATATAGCCATCGAATAAGATTTTCGATAATATCGAATAAGATTACACTACCTTGTACAGGTGCTCTCTGCTGGCTGCATATCGGAATACCTTTACCACGTCTTCCATCCACGCATCGTATTCGGCATTACGGTAGATGTGAGGATCAAGCAGTTTGGCCGTTTTATATGGGAACGGCGTAATGCCTACACTCAGTAGCTGGCGGACACAGGAAATATTACGCTGATATAGCAACGGATCAGCCTTGCCACCTCCGCCACAAGGACGCGCTGGCAACATAAGTTCAGTCATATCGCTCCGAAAAAGATCCACGTTTGCACCATCACTACGGTACGATCGGAAAAATTTTGCAATACTGGGAAAGTTTTCGTTGTTGTGAAAATGGCAGAAGCGAAAGTTGCTCAAAACGCAGCTCGTATCGGCCTCATTGCTAAGCACCAACCGACGACCATCCACCGTCATCGCGACGTCCTGCTTTCGCTCGTTCTTGTAATAGCGAATCTTACGATCATACGGATCGTACAGCATTCGCTCGACAGCATAAGCTACATCCGGTAGCTGCATCACGTGCACATACAGAACCTCGTATACCAGAGCTAACAGTTACACAGCGAGAAAGAATGAAACCATGAAGAACACGCTATTCGCTTACCATACGATATGGACATCGTCGACACAAGATTCACAATACCTTGACAGTAGGCCAACAGCTTCATGTAGTGGAGGGTGAACACGGAATCGAAGTACTTATCGCGACCCATGAAAATTCGCCAGGTTTCTTTGCAATCGGCACTCACATAAAACCAACGGCCGTTTGTAAATGGCTCGAATATTTGGACATTAGCTCTAGGGTGGGATGTTAAGCATCAAAATGTCGTTGTTCTATGGACTACAAAAAGAGGTTGAGGAATAACATACCTGTGCAAAAGCGCTAAGGCTCTCAACTCGGTCATAGTACCGACCGTATCGCAGCTAGCCATGTCTTCCAGATAGTTTTCATGTTCTGCGGCCGGAATCTGCGAAATATATGGATAATGGAAGGAAAAATAATGCATATCGTTTTCGATATAGATCACTTTGACTACAATTTTAGGAGAATAAAGGTATTGTACATTAACATGATAGTGAAAGGGAGTACGCTTTTACGTTCTTCGACATGTTTTAAGGTTAACCACGCCACGTGTACCCCTTAGCGCATTAAGGTGCTTGAACCCGTCAGCTCTACCAAGATTCAGGGGGAAACAATAGGAATAAAGCATATCTCTTCCGAAACGGTACACTAACCTCCGGAAATTGTGACGAGTGGTCGCGAATGTATTCAATGCAATCCTGCCGCACACGGCCATGGTACAGTTGGATGTCGTAGTGTTGCTCCGAGATGACGCGAAACAAATTCGTTCCGTCCCGCGCCGTATGCTTACGGTAGTAACCGATTTTTTCCAGATACTGATCGCAGATATCCGGCGTTTCCCGGCTACCCGTGGCAAAGGAACGCCCGGCAGAGTTCAGGAAATCCATCCTTGCAGCTCGACGATGCACCCACGCCACACCAGAAATTGATTGATCACTAGAATCGAACCCGAACCGCTTCGGAGATCACCTAAACTCTCAAAACTCACGATATCCGCGTGTGTCGCTTTTTTTTAGCACATTTAGTACGCCAGATATGGCAAGATGTTATTAAACTTTGCAGAAATTCAGTTTTCAAAAGGTCGTGTTTTTCGGATCAACCGAGCCGGTCAACGGCACCACCACACCGCACGTTGGTAAAACTGAAAATGGTCGCCGCCGAGCAATTTTTGGAAGACAATAGCGGCAGTGCACACGGCCCTTCCGTTCATAGAGAAGGCTGGTGGTGGTGGCCCTTGATCCGCGCCGTTTTTCTAGCGAACTACCACCACCATACACCTATCCTGCATTGTGTGAATGCAGCAGCAAATGGGCGTGCACGTTAGTTAGAACGAGACCACTAGTGCGCTATGTTATCGGCGATCGTTAGTTCCTCATCCTTACCACGAAGATTGAATAAATCCATGCGGAACACCAAATGTGTTATGATTATGCTACAAAAGAATTGCTGAACTCTTTTGTATAGATTGGCCATGTTACACAGATTCTATGACTACAATAGTTCACGAAACATGCGAATTTTGCGGAGGCTCTACGACTCACATGAAACCAAATACTGCGATGGTTTTCTAATTGGTTCGGAGAGCGACATGGACGGGAACGACGAATCGTTTTATCAAGATATTTTATTTTGGTTTAGTTTTATGTAATAAATCGATTTATATTTCTTAAATGGCTCGAGGTCATACTTCGGAAATGGCTCAATTGAAGAGCGTTCAGCACAGACGCATAAAATCCCCTACATCATCATCCACCATGGCTAGAGATGCCGTCGGTACACTAGCCGCGATCGTTGACGCCGCTTCCCTTCCATTAGCTGCCGCGAACAATTCTAGGGCATCCTGAAGCCGCTGAGGTTCCGGCTGGGCGGTATGCTGTTCCGGATGTTGCCGTCGAACATGCATCTTCAGGTAGTCCTTGCGCGGGTAACGCCGTAAACAATGTTCACACTGGAACGGTTTTCCTTCGACATCCGGATTATGGGTCAGCATATGCCGTTTGAGGTCGGAAGCTTGCACATACCGCTTACGGCAGACTGTGCACTCGTATGCTTTCTCTCGGGTGTGCACCCGGGTGTGTATCTTTAGGCACTGGAGCCGTTTGAAAGCGGCCCCGCATACCGTGCACTCGTGTTTGCGCTCCTGCGAATGAGAGATATGGTGCGTTTTTAACAGCTCCTTGGTCCGGAAGCACTTGCCGCACTGACGGCACACGTGCTCCTTCGCACTGCTGGCATGCAGCTTGCAGTGATTCTTGAGATAGATTTTATTCTTAAATCGTCGCCCACACACATTACACTCGAATGGCATCTCGCTCGAGTGCGTCGTTTGATGGTTGGATAGATCATGCGCCCGATTGAACGATCGACCACAGATACTACATGGAAAGCATTTCTCGCGGAATTCTCTGCTGCGATGTTGCAACAGATAGATTGCAGTGGCAAACCGCTTGCGACAGATCGAACACTGAAACGGTCGATCGACACCCTGCGCACGCGTTCGATCATCGTCTTTGCCGTGCACCCGTTCGGAATGCTCCCGTAGAGCGGCCATATCCGCAAACTCATCACGACAGCCACCGCAACATCGGTACTTCTGCAGGTGTGCTTGATCCTGCTGTAGCTGTTCGTGGTGCGATTGCTGTTGCTCCTGTTCCAATCCCCGACGATGGACACTCTCGGTGTGGAGCGTCAGGAATAGTTGCTTCATAAAGATTGCGCCACATGTTTGGCACTGAAATTGGCGCGCCATGCGCCGATGTTTCACCAGCGACTTACGCTTGGAGTAACGGCGGAAGCATGTTTCGCATTCGAACGGCTTGTCGGAATCTTCCTTCCGTTCCGGTCGATGCACCTGTTCGGAGTGGAGTAGCAGCTCCAGCTCCGTTTCGAATTCACCCCGACATCCGCAACATTTGTACGTTTCCCTGTCCTTGTGGCATTTGCTGTGAGTATCTAGGTTTGCCTGGGTCATAAATCGCTTTCCGCAGCGCGCACAGACGTACTTCCGGTTCACCGTACGCTGGTGTTCCTTGAGCAGCTGTAAACTACTGAAACCCCTATAGCATACCGTACAGCGCCATCGTTTACCATCGTCGGAACTACCCTCCTGTTGGCATTCCTGCGAAGGTAGATGCACATCTCGACAATGGTCCAGTAAACTGCGCTCATCATAGAAAAGCTTCCGACAACCGCAGCATTTCTTTTGCTCACCCTGCGGTACGGAAGAATCTTCTTCATTTGTTTCGCTTGATTCATGGGCGATTTCCGCGGTCCTCACAGTCGTAGTTTCTTCGCCAACTTGGCAAGGATGGTTGTTGCTGGTCGTTTTTTCTGCATACGCCGTTGCTGGTAAAGAGTTAGATTGCATTTCTTCTTCCTCCCGTTGCTTTTGCTGCTGCTGCGGGTGTTGCTGGCTTACAGTGGAAAGTGAAGACGCTGGTTGGCCATATACAGGAGCGCCAGCCATTCCTGCATCCACCGGAGAAGTGAAGCTAGGTTCCTCGAGCAATTGCTCACCGTCCAGCCCAAGCCCCAACAGGAATTCATAATCCGATGGGTCCATGTCTTCGGTTACCCGCATGCGGGCACCCTCCCGGGCTAATTCATTGTTCCGTTCGCCTTCACGCACGTTTAGCTCGTGATGAAAGATCGATCGCAGCGTCCCATCCGATTCACGGCACTTTTGAATGATGTGATATGCGATGATCATGTACTCCGCGCAGTTCCGGCATGCATTGCGTGGAAGAGCATCGTGCTTACGGATTTCGATTCGGGCACATTCCGTGATCACGTCGCTCAGAATCATATCCTCAAATTCGTCGTAAACACACACGAAATCATCCTCGCAGCTCTCCATACAGATGCGACACACTTTGTAGCAATCCGGCTCGATCAGGATGTCCATCGCTGTTTCGAAGGATCACATTCCCCAAACAGCAGCTCTGCGAGTGGTTATCGGAGAGTTGATTAGGGTGCTGTAGATTGTTGAAAAGAGGGTGCAGGCTATACTTACCGTGTTGTCGATTGGATAGAGTGATCCACGTTGATCATTGTCACCGCTGAAGCAGCATAATCGTAGTGAAATCGGATATTTGATCTTTCGTTGAGGGCATTTAGTAGGCGCAACAGGCGCAGAATTTCTCAGCGTAGAATTTTAGCCAACTTTGTTTAGCCAGTACCACACGAAGCCTAACCAGTAAAGTATATGCTGTGTGGCATTACGATAGTGTTTACGCTAGAGTTTACGTCTCGTGTGGCACCGGCTTATGGATTTTTGACGTGTTTGTGTTACGCTGAGGAAGAAGCGTTACGCGGAACATAAATTTTGAAACAACGAACCAGGCCGAGAACACCCGCGAGCTTGTATTATCGCAGCATAGCCATGGCAAAGTGTTCAATGTGCGACAAAAAGTGCATTTAACAATGAGGTGTATCGCGAATTCCGATAATTTTCAAAGGTGCAGCTTCCAACGTTGAATTCCTTCACGCGACAGCCCGGCGTAACGCTTTCAGAGCAAAGTGCACAAGGCGCGCACCTCAGAACGGCGCGTTTTCGTTCTTTTTTTTATCGAATACTTGCGCTCCTCGCCTCCGGCCAACTCCCAGCAAAATCAATTTATCAGCTGTTTATTTCGCTGCCGCGCTTCTATGGCTCGCGGTTACCCCCACCCGGACTGGTTTCTTTAGGACCCCAAGGTTGCTCGGTGGAGATGAAAGCTGTAGAAACATCGCGAACACACCGCCGCGGCTGAATCACCAGAAGATTACTGTTGAAAGAAGAACGACACAAGAAGTGCAGCAGGCGAGGCTAGACGCATTATCGCTCGCTGGTGTCCGGTTTTGATTATTTAGTCTACACGCGGAGTCCAAAATCCCCGCAAGGTTAACCGGTATGCTTCACGGCAACAACAGAAGTAGCAGTTTCGGGGGTTCGAACGCATCTATGCGATAAGGAGGGCGCCTATCAGGAAAAAAGAAGGTGTCGCAAGTAACGGCAGTGCCAAAGCAGTATAACGATACGAAATTAGTAAGCGGCCGTCTGCCGGAAGTGAGTGATCGAGTACCGTCGTTTCTCCACCGAAAGAGCAGCTCAATCATGACGCGAACGAAGAATCCTTCACCCAAGAAGATAGACCAGAGTGATGAGAAACATTCCGAACAAAGGTAAGGCAGGGAAGGTGCTAGGGATGAGGAGACCAAGACGACGAATCGCCGCCGGCTGAAGGTTTCAATTGATATGACACTTGGCTTGATTATTATCCGCTCAATTCCCTCCAGGCTGCTGCACAAATGGACCCGATATTCGAGCGCCAAACTCGAGGAGGTGGAGGAGACGTTGCTTTCAGGTTCGTAGCTGCTTCAACTACCTGTAGCCAGAAGGAGGGTGCACATAGCATGCCGTGACACTACGTTTACGTATCGCGCACACCCCCCGGGGTCATATCTCCAGATAATAACGAAGATGATGATGATGATGATGATGATGTCAACGATGTTGATGATGTGCCTTTCTTTTGTTTCGGTTTTCATTTCAACAACCAACCCAATTTATCCTGCGGCCGTTGGCGGTGTTCCTGAAGCGCTCCGAAAACCCTACGAAAGTATTTTTGTGGATGTGGGTCAGTGCGTCGGAACGAACGATAAGATACGCACGGTGGCCTTGAACAGGGAGTCAAGCAACATTCCGGTCTTACTGCTGCACGGTCTTGGGGCCGGTGTTGGGCTCTGGGTGCTCAACTTGGATGCCGTCGCTGAATACCGACCAATGTATGCCATCGACATACTGGGATTCGGGCGCAGCTCACATCCTAAGTATGATCCGGACACAGCAGCTGCCGAACGTCAGTTTGTAACCTCAATAGAAGCGTGGCGAGTAGCGGTTGGTATCGATCGGATGTACATACTCGGTCACTCGATGGGAGGATACCTTGCCTGCAGCTATGCACTGTCTCATCCGGAACGGTAAGCGCCTAGCTTCCGCCCCTTTTATTCGGCACATAGTAATGGACATTGTCTTCCCTTTCACAGCGTCGCGGGTTTAATACTGGCCGATCCATGGGGTTTCATGGAAACGCCACCGAGGATAAAGCGCAAATACTGGATCCGCATCCTGTACCGGACGGCCAGGAAGATGAACTTCTACCCGCTGACGGTGGTGCGTATGGCTGGTCCAACCGCAGCCTGGATCTTAAGCCGGCGGCGGACGGACATTACGTCACGCTTTGAGTCTATCGTTCCCGACGAGCGAGTGGTGGCCGATTATTTACATTTGGTGAACGCACAGAAGCCTTCGTAAGTTTATGAGGCGCCACATCGGTGGTCGATCGGTGATTATCGTTTTCTTCGTCCTAACCATGGTTTCACCCTTTTCCAATGCAATTCAGGGGCGAGAGTGGGTTCTGTGCAATTCAGAAAAACTTCGGCTGGCCTATCAATCCAATGTTGAAGCGAATCGATCAGATCGATCCCAGCATACCCATGACGTTCATCTACGGTTCGGAATCGTGGATCGATCTTGAGGCGGGTGAAATCACGAAAGCAAAGCGCGCTAACAGTTTCGTCGAAGTTAAGGTACGCCTACCGGTTATCATCGGATATGAGTGGTTCTGGAAATGAAATGGTTAATATTTATAATCTATTCCGTAGATCATCGAGAATGCTAGCCATCATTTGTATGCCGACTTTCCCGATATCTTCAACAAACACGTGAATGATGCCTGCTTCACCTACGATGCCCGTTTCAACACACAGCGAACCGCAGAACCGACCGAGGTAGCGGAAGGGTAGACAAGCAAATCCAATTCCTCTCAGCCCTGTTGCTACTCCTTTGAAACCCGACCGCTACTGCGAATGATCAACTGTATTGCCTCGATATAATGTACCTACTGTTTACTGCCAGCTCGATTGGCAATGGTGGGAAAAGGGAGCAGGGTAAAAGCGGCCCGCGAAAGGCCTCCGACGTTTTGTCCCCCATCCCCTCCTTTTTTCAAAGTGTCCTACTGATCATCATGACTCACATAGTATTTTCGAGCGTGTGAAAACAATCGACCGAACAAGCCACCACCGATGGAATGCAATCGAAAACTGCTGTACTAACCCAACTGCTTCCTCCTTCTTCCCGCGTGGAACGCGTACTAGGATATAGAGATAGTACAACCAAGCTTCCGGCAGAAGCATGCGTATATTTATTGACTACGAGCTGCTGATGCTGCTTGTCGTGGTATAGTTAGTGATGTAGTTGATGGCCGAAGGCGCGCAGAATCAGAAGGATCCGGCTCAGTCCGATGATAAGCCAGGATGAATGTAGTGATAATGCTTCCGAAAGCAGCAGCTGCACATACACAAATACCTACGTGTTTAGGTTTAGCACAATCCGAGGGAAGATGCATTTTATAATAATGTCTGCACAGCAGTTTTGTTATCGTGTGGTTTTTATTTTTCTATACTAACTTTAGTGTTTAATCGAACCAATCCGACGGGTTTAAAGAGTGAAGATAAAGAAAGAGCGAGAGAAGAAACGAAGCACGGAGAGTTGCACAACTAACGAACAAAACGTGTTAGCTAACCCTTTTTGAATTAGCTAAAAGAAAATAAAAAACAACGGTATTAACCTGATTTGATCAGTAAATAAAGCATATCGCTTCCTCGAGTCGACGGATCGATGATAAAATGTATCTACTTCACACGGAGGGGTGTCGCGTGGTGCACTCTTGTACCGTTACATTGCAAACAAGTGCGAAATGCCATTGACTGCAAATGCATCGCAAAGAAATGTTTAGCACCTCTGCGTGTCACTTCCGATTTTGAACAAGTTTGCTCTCGGCAAGTGCATTCAATCAGTGCAATTCCAGCCTGCAAGTGGAAACCATGGCCTTACCCATACAAAAGTTACAGAAAATGTTATTTCTTCAGCTACTCCTAATGATGGGGTGGCCAACGTTGATAACTCCCCACTCGGAAGGGTCGACACTGTCACGCCAGAAACGGTTTTTAATATTCCCTCGGGCTAATCCTGGACGCCTGCAACTGATCGGTGGATTTGGTATACCCGTCGACATTCAACTCGAGTCGATCACCGTTGGGTATGTTATCAAAACCGTTTACTACCTACCATGGAATTCGTCACACTTGATACCACCGTTCCTGGACCGACACGAGGCTGACGGGCTTCCGGTAGCACCACTGCGCAACACGAGATCAATACCATTGGTGCTAGCGGCTGATCGGATCGAGCGGTACGAGGGAATATTGGTGGATAAAGGAACCGATTCCCTGCCGAAACCTTCTCATGCCGAATCTCGATGGATGTTTTACCGTGCCATTGAACAAATGTTCGAACAGTTAGTAAATGGCGTGGTACAAAAAGGAGAAAAAGTATTTTAACTAGTGCTACTATCATTTATCTCTACAGGAAGGGCTACGATGGCCATAGTTGTGTGTTGCGTGCCATATGCGAGACATCGGAAGCGGCCTTTACGCATACCAGTGGGTTGGTGGGAGAGCTGTTGAATATAGTTTTCCGACCATCTACCACCGACGACACCATTACGGAGGCTAGTCATGAACGGTATCGGCAGGCGGAGCGCATTTCGGCCACCATTAGCTCCCGGAATGATCGAGTGTCTGTCTGCGAAAGCATGTATGCTGAATGCAAGCTGTCTTTGCTCGGTTCTTTTTCCAACATATTCAGTGCCACGCTCTAGTTCGGAAGATTAAACGATTTTTTGTGCTGAAGAATAGTTGATCCTGCTTCAGTTCAAAGTATAATAAGTAAGGTGCCTATTCCCGTCAGGCGTTACTTGACGCCTTATTTTTGGATCCGTCACCAGGCATACCTTTTCGTCCACGTTGAAGTACGGTTTGACGTACTTTTCGTAAAAATCGATCGGTCGGATCGGTCCGATCGGTAGATACTTCTTCGACTTGTCGTAGCACTCCCACGTTGCTTGTTGATCAGATTAACCAGCATATCCCACTGGCCACCATCGCAGGTCGGATCGGACAGCAGAAAAGAGACCAACCGACCGTCGACCGACCGCTTCGCCACGCTTCGCCCTGCGCCGTACGCCTGCGAGAACTCGAACTCGTCCAGATTGTACTGCTTGATGACCGGAATGCGGATGCAGTTGAGCGCCGCAAACAGCCAGCAACGGCCCGAGCTTTTCTGGTTCGTCAGCGGTTTGCCCTCATTATCGATCTAGAAATAAAGCAGAGGGAGCTTCCGAGTGGTGTACGCGGACCGCTGAAACGATTTAGGCCCAACAGTACCCTGGTCACTATGCTGAGGGAGTTGGGTTGGTCCCGCTTGTTAAGGCAGCAGCGCGTGGTGACCTGGATTCTCCAGGAAGAGCCTTCTTTTCCGCAAAGCTGGCCCAGATGATCCTGTCAAAATGGAGAAGGGGACAACAGCGGGGCGTAAGTAATGGTTCTCTTCGTTCCGTTGCGTCTTTACTTACTACTCCGGGTCAACACTTGCGACGCCGCTGAGTGGTAGAGGATGGCGCCAATCCTGGGTCCCGGGTTTCTTTCGACGCGGCGCGGCGTGGCCAGCCCATCCGGCCCGTTTCGACTGTCTATCCGAGACTCGTTTCTACCAACTGTGAGCGCCCCCACGTTTACCTTCCTGTGCCTCTCCGTACGATCCAGGGTCCCGCCGTAAGCGTCCACCGAGTCAGCTGTTCTTCGAAGCGCTGTTGCAACTCCAGCGAGCCGTTTGCGCTGACCAGGTTTGCGCTTTTGGTACGCGTGGTCGCAGCTGCGCGGTTCCAGGCCGACATTGCCTGCGTCATCGGTAGCCATGCGCCGATTACAGTTTACTCGGCGTGGTTAGTAAACCGACCTGCGGCCGGGCTCGATACATTGCCCTTATGGCCGAGTCTGCCGTTCTGGGTTCACGGGTGTTGCTGTCGTGGCAATGGCTCGCTGGCGCACTTTCACTCCCGTTGAACGGACTTGGAGCGTCCCGAACAGCTAGGCTATTGACCGCTTTGCATTGACACCAGCCCTCTGGTTTGAGCACACGCAACGGTTTTTGTTAAAGCTGCCGCAGCGAAGTGTGGGAGTTTTGGGCTCGACTTTTTGGTACCTAACTCGACTTTTCAAAAATTCGTAGGACGAAAATTTGACGTCGGAGTACACCCGAGGCAAAAAATGCGCATTTCGAATTTCGAATTTTCATCAGCTGTTTTTGACATCGCGGCGCGAAAATCGCACGCTCGTATTTCTGCCGCTTAATGTTTGGGCTGTGAAAACGCGGGAGAGTGCTCCTTAATTTCTTGAAAATGTGAGATTAACTAACTCCTAATTTCCTCCTAACTTACACGTTCGGTTGAGTTTACACCTTGATTTGGATATTTTCAAAGTAATCTAGCCTAGTAAGTAAGTAACCAAAGTTCTGTTGTTGGTTGGCTTTTTCTGCGTTGGTCCTTCTGTTAGCACGCGTGCTAGGCAAACACCTTGTGGAGGCACGTTCGTTAGAAACCGAAATGGGTTCTTCGTATTTATTTCGAAGAAGGTATTTAACCAGTTGACTAGCGCATGGTGTCCCATTCTTAGACAAATTCTTCTTTCCAGATGGATCGTCGCTATGCTCTTGCTCGTTTGCCTACAATCACCACTAGCAACAGCTTCTCTTTTGGAATATATCTGGCCGGCGCAGGGGGACTCGGGTAAGCAATTAGCAGCAGGATTAGGTAGCTAAGCCGGTTTCAACGATGTTCTTTTACAGGCGATCAGTCGACGGCGATCGATACGTTCCCAGGAGTACCGTATGAGCTGAGCGACGGTGAAGAGGAGTTCATACGGGAAGCATCGAAATGGATCGGAATGGCGCTGTCTAAACTTGACCTCTGTCATCATCGGATCGTCCTGAAACTGAAGAAATCCTGCCACGAACTGAACGGGGAGCAGATGGGCAAGTTGGCGGTGATGCTGCTCAACTGTCAGTCCGATTCCGAGGGCCGGCCTCTGTTTCCATGCACGGATGAGATGTCGTTACGCCAGTGTACGGAGCGGATGGATTCCGATACGTGGAACGCCTATCATCTGATTACTAACCGTGCCAAAGCAGTATGTGCGAGCGTACGGCATGAACAGTTCCGTGGATTAACGGAGCTCACGGTGAACAAGCTGATGAGCACGGCCCACGAGCAGCTGCGGATGATGGGTGAGCTAGCGGACAGTCAACAGAAGCTGCAGAGCGTTACTCGGGAAGCTGTCGACGAGATGGTGGGCAATAACGAGCGCATTATGCACCAGCAAGGCGACATCATGAAACTGTCCGAGGTGCATCGAGCAAAGGTTGAGTCCAATTTCCGCGAACTGGTGCGCGAGAAAAGTTTAATCCGAGCCGGGCAGCAGGAGGTGGCCGTATTGTTGACCGATTTGCGCGCTCGGATCGATGGTAGCATGAGACAGCTAGAGCAACAGTCCAAGCGCAGCAAGCTAAACCACGATTCCCTGTTGACCGATCTAGAGCGTTTGCAGGCAAACGCAGCCGCCATCGCGGCCAAGATCGACGAAACCGGACTTCATTTTGTCGAGCATCACCGTGTGGCAGAGCAGCAATACCGCTACACATTGGAGCAGTTGCAGCGTATCAACGCAACCGTTGCCAATGTGCTACAATCTTTGGGCAGTGTACGAGATGATTTCAACCGGCAGCTAACATGGTTTGCGGAGAAGATTGGTGGCGGTGAGAATGCACTCCAGAAGGCGTACATCATCTTACTGCACTTTAGCTTTCTGCTCGTCGGAATGATCTGTCTAGCCTTCGTTGGGGCAGATAAACTGTTGCGTATTGCACTAATCGTGGCTGTTCCTGGCAATATGGTTGGAGGACTGTTGGATTTGTTTCAACCGGATATTTTGCGGCTTTTCATTGCGCTGGGTTGTATAGCCCTCGTTGATGTCATCGTCCGACTTGTTATGAAATATTCTTCAGCAGGGACCAGAATTTCCCCCAGGACTACTGTTAATCTGGGACGAACAAACCCATCAATGACCAGCAGCAGTCACGCGACACAGCGTTCCAATGCAGAATCACGAAATTATCAGGAGAACGCACCAACCGAAAGTGAGGATGAAGAGGACGATCGCTATGACCGAAATACAAGCCGATTACGATCGATGACTCCCTCTGGCAGGCTTCGTGAGTCTCTCCGTCGAAGTGTCTCACGATTCAGCGGAACGGATGATATACGGCGCAGCAGAACACCCGTTGGGGCTACGGATAGAAGATCGGCCAGCCAAAATCGAGTGCAGTGCACGGCAAGGACACTGCGAGGTGATCAATGTCGCAGCAGTGCCCAAACTGGCAGTGACTATTGTCGTCTGCATGGACCGCGTGGCTTATAGACGAAACTCTTTCTTCTCGTAGCTCTCTTATTTATTTAATTTGTTTTATTTCGTTAGTTCGCCATATCTCGCTATAGGGGTAATTAGCTGCTAGATTGAGTGGGAATGGATGGGTTTGAATTTCTTCAATTATTATCAATTTATCCTACGAAATGGCCGCATTGGATTATAGAAAAATGTAAATATTTTAACTTATTTTACTGTTTTATTTCTGCGGCAAAACGGGTTTTCACTAGTAAGCCGCTTTACGTTTGTTTAAGATGTGTAGTAATAAATTATTGGTGAACGATAGCATTTTTGAATTTGAACTACCTAGCTATAAGCTGTTTTATCCTAATTTTTTTTTTTTTTTTTTTATTGATTTAACTTTAAGTACGATCACTTCTTAATTCAATATTTACATGTGACCCTACCAAGTTACAACCTATGGTTCCCTCCCAGCACATTTTCCTATAGGCTACTCTGGGAGGGGCCAATTGTTCACAGAACAACACATGCTTTGACACGTCACAGTTTACCGGTAAACCGGACAGTCTGCGCAACATTTATACTCTAAGAGTTACGACTAACGATTAACGATTAACAACTAACGATTAACGACTACCCTACATTTGGCCCATATGAGCTCTCACACGCTCCGATTTGGACCCTTATGCTTCGATCTCGCTTTACGGTGCTCATTTCTTCCGCTGCTGTTCTCACGCACAATTCGCGGTTCCGACGACGCTGCTGGTGCTTCTGCAGACCTCAAGGCTGCCGCTGCATTTGTTGCTGCTGCCTCGATGTTTTATCCTAATCAATGCCCCAAAATCAGACACCTTTGAACAACTTTTCACAGTCAATAGATTGAATTTGCAAGTTCCTCGATCTCTTTCCATATCATCTCTAGCTCAGGATTGCTGTATGTTGACTGAGGGTGGTTCCTAAAATTGGGAAAGCGAAGAGGGTATGCGAAGGTTAGCATCTGTTTTCGCTTGCAAAAAAGAATCTTAGAAAAATCATCGTTAAAACTCACCAAAAACGCTTACTGAAGGTTTACTGAAGTTTGTTAATTTTTATATGGATTTGGATTTGGAGTTAAAACCATCTTTTTGGTTATCTTAGCTTAGTTTAGTGTTAGTATAAAGATTAAGAGTTCAAAATTTCCGTCCGATCAAGTCTTGGAAAACGTGAAAATTTGTAAAAAACACTCGTGCCTACACCACGTGGCGAACATCAATCGCACCTCTCTCTCTCAAATGTGTAGTTGATTTTTTTTCTCCTTTTAAAATTTGGTCCTTCAAACGCTCTCTCTCTAACTTTGCCGAACTTTTACCGAAGATAGCTACCTCTCGTTCTCGCGCAAAAGAAAGAGCGAGAAACAAGAGTTCGCCACTAGCGCCCTCTACAGGTGTTGCCTCTCGCTCACTCTCACAATTTTCTCTCTCGCTCTACAAATCCGAACCGAAAATCCGACTCGGAAAATTGTGTGCAAGCTGCAATTAAAATCGGAAAATTGTGTGCAAGGTTCAATTGAAAACGGAAAATCCAAGGAAACTCGGCGGTTTCTCGCTCGGGTAAAACTCGGGAAAGCTCGGGGAATCGTTGCATAGGTGCGTTCCGTTTGGATTTTTTTCATTCACAATTCATTCGTCGACCGGGACAGTTGATTCGTTGTTGCGTGGCGCGCACATTTTCTTCACGAATTGTTGTGTTCTAGTGTTTATGAACGTGCTAGGATCGATTTAAAGAGTGCATGTGTTTCGTCCAGAATGGAGGTTGCGGTGAAAGCGTAAACAAATCTTTCTTTTCATCGGAAAACGTTTCCGACGAAAGTGAAAGCCAGTGCGCGTGTCCTTGTGCCATAGCGACCTTCAGTGCGATGTGCTTGTGAGATGGCGGGTAAAAGCCGATCCGAGGAAATGAACGTGATGATAAGATGCTATCGCAAGATGCTGATGAGCGTATCGTGGGTTTAGTGCCACCGTGTTTCCATCCTAGCCAAAGAAGGATGGTGATTCCTGTAGGATACGGTTTGCTGCATCGGCTGATTTCAATAGAGCAGCTAGCCCGAGCGCACTGGTATGATGATGATGATGTTCGTTCTGTGGCGATGATTGATGATTCGTGAAAACCCTTCGCCATCGGGGGCGAATAGATCGCTCTGTGCGAATAGTGCAATGGGATTGTGAAAATTGTGGGTCGATCTAGATGCCGATGAGACAATCCTGTTGTGCAACACTTGGATTGTAAATTCCAGTCCGCAATACTACAACGGAAGCCACGCTTCGATGGATACATAGTGTAGTCAGCCCTATTTATTGTAGCATAACATAACTATCTAGCCGTTCGGAATCATCGATAGCATCGATAGCCAGGCCTAAAAGCGTCTGTAAAGTTAGCGTAGCAATCGAGAACCGGACAAAACACACACAGCAAGACGATATGGCGGTACGACGGAAGCAACATGGCCGAGGCAGCACCAGTGTCTGCCCTGCAAGGAGCTATCTGCTCATTTCGATTGTACTTGGCTGTTGGACAATTTCTGCGAACGGCTCCATGGAGGAGATGATGATTGCTCCCATAGGTAAGACTCTTATTGGTATACCACCTGTTTCGATATGCTTCCCCGAATCCCCACTACTACCCAGCATAGTATTGCGCCTGTGAGTACCGTAGAACTGTCTGTGAGAAGCTGCAAATGGCATCGGGCTGCTAGATACAGATCTTGGGTTTGCTTATTTGAAAATGGTAATTAGCTGCTCTGCCAACTGCGACTGAAGGAGTATTAGACTGGAATAGTATATTACTTTCGAACGAGAACTACTATAGCAGGAGGTAGACAGCGTTGCGGGGCAACGTAATGGTAGATTCCTCTGCACGTTGGAAGGTGGTCTGTATCATCTCGAAAGATGCCTTCATGCGTCATGATAAAGTAATTGAAAGGTCCCACGCACATTCGATAATTCTCGGAAAAGTGGTTGTTTGTTCAGGCCTGTTGCCTATTTCAAGCAATTTAATGCCCTTTACGTAGGTACACAATCAGGCAACCCTGGGTAAGGAAATCGATTTAAATCGAGCGATATGCCCCGAATCCGTTAGATAAGATACCCAAAGCCATCCGTCTTACCTTGTAAAGTGGCTTATTGAACCCTTACTGCTACATACTGAGGATGTTGGGGAGAGGGGGAAGGAGAAGAGTATTGTTGGTCTTGGGGCAAAGTACAGTTACCAACTTAGCCCAAAGTTCGCATTCCACTCGCTGGCCCCTGTTCGCTCCTTACCCCCGGGGGAAAATTCATCGTAAATTGAGCTACACAAATTCCTTTCACGCTTAGCGGCATCTCAACCCGAACCGATCTCGAATGGCAGGGCAACAATAAAAATGTCCCTTTCGCTCGGAATGCAAGGTGTTTTTTGGGGCCACTCCACGGTTCCTCCCCCTGGGAAAGAGACCGGGCACCGACATTCTTCTAACAGATAAAACTTCCTCTCGCTGCTGGTCGTTTGGTAGCAAATTTACAATGCACTCCGTGTCCGTGACAACAGACCGGAGGAGCCACGGCATTGGCCCAATGAGCCTTGACGGTTATGGTGCCGAAGGTGATCGTTCACCCAGAACAACCTCGTACCTTTGTGGTACACGGGTGTGTGTGTGTGTGTGTGTGTGTTCATGTGTCCTTTGGGGTCCTATAGGCTAACCCGGTTCAGACTATGGTTACGGCAGTTAGGGCACATTAACAATGTGTTGGTGCCATCCAACGCTACGGTTGTGAGCCAGGATTTTCGCACCCCACAGTGGGCTGAAGGTTGTTTTGGCCCCCCAAAGGATAACGATTGTTTCGGGTCCAATGGTCACCTTTTGGTGGAGGGGGGGGGGGGAGGGGGAGGGTGGAGTAGCGAGGGCACGTTTTGGGCACCTTTTCGTTGAAAAGGGTTGCTCTGACCTCTCCATTGAAAGTTGTTTGTTTGAGTTTTGGCTCAACAAATATTATTTAACGAACT
This sequence comes from Anopheles darlingi, assembly GCF_943734745.1. NCBI lineage: Eukaryota > Metazoa > Arthropoda > Insecta > Diptera > Culicidae > Anopheles > Anopheles darlingi. The sequence continues at coordinate 67,271,329 of NC_064874.1, forward strand.
CATCCGGTTCGGTAGCTGTCAACAATGAGGATTACCGCCATTGTAGACCTCGTGCAGTTGGTGGGGGAAGCGCCTGTTAAATCCGTATGGTGCGCGTGGGAAGTGCCGTAAACCGTGTTTACGATTTGCTTAGAATGCCACGGTATGTGGTTGGTTTTCGCATTTGGTGATTGTCCCGGAAAAGAAAGGTTGGTGACTTTTCCTTTCTTATTGCGAATTAGAAAAAAAAAGTGTCGAAACCCGGCAGCTCTGCCAAAACAAAAAGAGTATTCACAGCTCGCTTAACATCGCTTTGCAATTCTTTTGTAGCAGCATTAACGAATTATTCAATTAAACTGTGGAAACGGGATTAAACATTTAGACTGAAAATGAGAGGACCATTTGGAAAGCCACCAAAAAGTCCATTTCCTCTTCTGCTTAGTTGGTCATTCCCGGGTTCCCAGAGCCGCTCTACCGACCAAAGAAAACTTTTCCACGGTACAAGAGATCCACGAGAAAGGTTCTTGGCTTGGCGAGGACTCGATAACCACGCAACCTATTAAGCAAATATGGGATGGTTGGGTCTTAGCGGTTGAAATCGCATCACAAAACGTTTTGTGAACCTTTTGGGTCCTTCGGCATCGGCGAGGCCTGCTACCATACCCGTTCTATTGCGGTTGCTAGACGCAGAGCAGCTGATAGCTAAATGGTGATGGCGTGTTAGGGTGAGACGGTTAAAAGAAGCAGGCATAGAGGGAGGAGTATCTTTGTGAAACTCATTTCAGTATTCTAGTCTCCTGCCCCGACGATGGCTACAGTAAATGAAGTAGCTGTGGATTAATGCTGGACCAACCTGGGACTGGATTTCCTTGATTGGATTTAGAAGCTGTACAAAACATTCAAACAACACACACACATACGTAGTCTGTAGTTGGTAGTCTGCAGATGAATAGAAGAAGCAAAAAAGAAATGAAATTCCAATTCTAACTTTACTTTGTTCTTTCTCTCCAATTTTGCCATTTCTCGCGGACATCCCGAACAAACTCACGTCGTCCCGCTCCCGGCTCGTGAACGGCGTGGGCACGTGGGCGCTGTGCAGAGGTCATCGAGGAGTGGGGTTGCCAGGACACCGAGGTACGGTTGACGTGTGGGAACCTCGAATCAAAAATAGCGATCCTTGAGGCGAAGTTTACACCCCGCTGTCGGCGCAGTCGCACCGCTGGCTGCGTTCACCTGAACGAGTACAGGTAAGTCGGTCGCATAAGTGCCCCCATCTCAAGGTCCCGGAAAGTGTGGGTGACAACTCGCCCCGCACACAATCGTCGCACGTCACATTAATAATGTGTAAATGACACAGTTTCGCGATAATTTGAGCAGCAGCGAGCCAGTAGTATGAAAGCAAATGTCATATTCGCCTGCGCAAGGACAGGAACGTCGTGTCCCGCGGTACCGCCCTGGTGTCTATGTAGCCGTCGCCTCTCTGGCAGAACCAGTGAGTCGGTTTTGTCGGCAGCAGCATATTTTTCACAGCTTCCGTATCATATTTCACCGCCACCGGTTCCGTCTTCAAGCCGCCTGTGACACCTGCTGCGAAAGGATGGTGTTTCTCGAGCAGCACGCGCGTAGCAGTGCACAAAACCCGGACCTAGGACTAGCGAGGGTGTCACTAGACGTCGAGACAGCGCAAGCGAAGAGGAAAAAATCCCGTAACGTTAAAAGGAACGCTGGCACACGCGTTGTCTTGTTTTTCTTTCTGTCTTGTTTTTCTTCTTCTTCTCCTTCTTGTAGACCTTGACCCTGTCGAGGTTGAGGAATGGGAAAGGCGAAGGTGGTAGGGAAGAGGTATCGTGTTAGCAAGGAAAGACTGTCACTCATCACCGTTCCTCAGGCAACCGGATTCACATTATTCTTTCGCGAGCCGCGAGTTTTTTCCACGATCTTTTCCCCATTTTTCGTTATGAAATGGTGAGCGAGCACTACGAAAGTTGGTCCGTTAAGGATAGTTGTACTTGCTTAAAGAGGGATGCCTACTTTTTGCTTTTATCCGGTGCAGCTTACCCGGGATGAGCAAAGTTGGTTGGCCGGCTTTACGAAGTTTGTCTTCTCGTCCTTTCGACGAACCGCGAATGATGAGTGCCTTTATCTGGTGGTGAGGATCGCCTTTGTCATGCCAAAACTGGAAACACTGGCTAATTTGGCTGAGTTTTAGAGAAATTTTCCCAAATTGATGATGACTAGATGGTGTCAGGGAAATGTTTTTACTCTGTAGTGGTTGAGTGAGTTTTTTTGACAATTTTTCTTGCCTAAACCGCCCGTTTTATACTCAACTAGTGTTATATCATCGTGATTTGCGCTGTGCACTGCACTCAATTTGGATGGCGAAAACCGGACCAACCAAAAACAAAGAGCCCATCTTGTTGTGCTCATCTTCGCGCAAATTGGCTGCGAAAGTTGACAAATGTTTATGTATTTTGTCAAGAGCTCAATAACATAGCTGCATCCAATTTAAACCCCTGACAACCGCCGCAGAACTACGATCTAGTGGCCAGGCGTTGCTCGGCGTGCTAGCATATAATATGTTATTTTTGTCATAGCCACTGTGCCACTGGCATAGCTACATGAAGTGTCGGTCCGAGCGAGCACAATATGTGTGTCCCACCGGACGACTCTAGGGGGAACACCATTCCACTCTCGGCCGTGCGTTGCAGCCAGCACCAGGCAGGACAGGAAAATAAATAAAAAAAAACTCGCACCAGCCCTCGCAAAACATGCCGTCAACAGGCTCCCACGTCGCTGCCGGTACGTTGATAACAGAGAGCACAAAGTAGCATTAAAAGATGGATCCGGGAACTGGCCCAAGAGCCCTCCAATACTATACACACAGAGCCCCGGTTGTGTTGCGGCTCCCATCCTCCCTCCCACCCGGACATGCTCGGGCACTATAGTGGTGGGCGGCTTGTAGGAGTGTGTCGCTAGAACGCGCTCTGTGCAAATGTGGAAAACATGGAAAATGTGAAAATGTTATCTTTCCCCCCCCTACCCGCTTGTCCCTTGTTGCGGTTGGCGCGAGCCTAGCCTAGGTGCCATTGTGAGGATAGTCGCGCTACGCGTCGTCCCGGCCCTCGGCCCGGTTCGGCCCGGCTGTGCACGCCAGCGGACTGAAAAACGAAGGACATACAACGAAGGAAAACTGACAACACGGGCCGCACGGAACGCATGGCATAGCGTATCCTCTTGGCTTTCCCGGCATGCCTCCTAGCCGTCCAGGGCCTGGAATTGCACATGCGTGTGTATGTGTGTCCATACATGGGACCACCGAGTCGGTCTTCTCTGCGCATTGTTCCCGTTGTGGGTTCGCTTGGTTGGTTTGGGGCCAACACAATGCTTTCAGGGAGGATCAGACCAGTCGCACCGCGAAGCAATCAACACCGGACGGGCACGTCCGATAGCCGTGCCGCCTTGGGGAGTTGTCGCGTTGCCACGCGGCCACTCTCCTCGGTGGAATGATGGGCTACAAGGTTCTCCTCTCCTTTCCTGCGCGCGTATATTCAAATCACGTGCGGCCAATGAAAAAGTCGGTCGGCAAGATAGAAGCGTCCGTGATCGACGGAAATGCATTCAATCCATACACACACACGTACACGCACACCGGTACATACGTCGATGGCATAGTGAGAAAGGCGCTCCTCCATCAGTAGGCAACCGACGCGTTAGGAATTAAGCGCTAGGCATTCTGTAAATGATGTGGTCTTCAGCCTAATGCTGGATGCCGGCACCTCATGAGAAAGAGAGAGAGAGAGCGAGCGAGCGAGCCTTTTCGGCGGATGTTCCGTCAAAGGAGGTTGTACTCCACGGTTCTCGGTTACGCCGGATGACCCAGTTATGTAGTTACGTTTTCCACGGGATCCAACGGGTGTTGTCCGGGACGGCAGGTTCGGGGGTTCATTTTGCCATGGATTGTTTGTTACGTGCCAGACCGTCGCGTAACCGTGCTGGTTTCGCGTGCCGGGACTCTGGCTGGAAAAGGCTGGATAAAGTTTTATCAGGCTAAAGTTTTGCGCAATTTGCTCCTCGCTTCCCTTTCGCTGGTGGCTGGGCTGGGCTGGGGTGGTGGCTGGAGTTTGTGCGGTGTCCGTGAACCCTAATAATGATGCTGTGCAGTGATGGGGTTGCCGCTTACCTGCGGTCAGCTAAATCGACTCGACTCGAGATTGGCCCTGGCTCTGGCCCTGACCGGGAGTTGTGGTGTTGTATGGGGTGGGATGATGGCTCCGTTCCTTTCGCTGGTCATGTTCTACCGCAAGACACACACACTACTAGCGATGCGGCATAAATTAATTACTCCTATGATTGTGATTTCGGACCCGTCGGTTGTAGCTTGTCGTTGTTCAGGACTCTCTCTCTCTCTCTCTCTGTTCCTGGTGCTCCGTCCAGTAAGCATCACGCCTCCGGAGAAGTAGTCCCGAGAATCTGGCTTGCTCGTGCGAATCAGAAGCAACAACTTGTCCGTTCTGGGGCGTCATCGTCACCTCCGGTCCCGTGCACGTAAGGGTGCACGAGGTAGCAAATAATGAAATCATAAAATTATGCTTCCATATCTCTGCTGCTCCCTACACTACTACTGCTGGTGCCGGTGGTCGACGCCTGGAAGCACCTTGGCTTGGCTTGGTGAAAGTTATTCATTAAGCTGTGTGCACCACGCTGCTGCTGCTGTTCGGTGCACAAATGAGCAAAGTTTAGCTGTGCTGTGGGTTGTGATTTAGTGGCTCAATGGTATGGTTATAGTACTACTACTACTACTACTACTGCTGCTAGTAGTAGCTCGTTGGTTATGCGCTCGTTGCGAGGGGTGACATTTATTAATGCTGTCAGGTTTTATTATCCACCATGGTATGGCGCGCTAAAGGCGAGCGGCGATAGATGGTGTTTGCCAAAGGAAGGCCAGAAAGTCAGAGAATGTAGCGATAAACGAGTCTGTTCAGTTTAAGCCCTTCGTCGTCTTTGTGAGCTATTACGTTATACTGCTGTAACCATCTCTCTGTTCTGGGAAACGCTCTGTACGCAAATGAGGTAATGGGTCCTTTGGTGAATCTGAAATTCAAATAACATATTTCCCACCGAAATGCAGCAAACGTTTGTGCAACTTAAGTTGCATAATACTTATTTACCGGTGAAAGCATCACTACTATTTATGTTGTATGTGCAGGTGACGTCGTTGCACTGCTACATGTTTTGCAGCGTTATCGCCTCCCAAAACGACCGTTACCGAGCTGCAAGTTGGGCTGGAATTAGCTCTCTGGCGTGGTCTACGAAGCGTGGTAATACTGAGAACAAATTCCGTTTCAGATAAACTTCACTCGGTTCTCTATTTGTGTGCACACTTGCGCTGTACCGTTGCCGGTTGGTTGAGGTAGGAAAGGTATGCGACGAGCCCTGATAGTGCTGATTCCTCCCGTTGCAGCAGCCGCACTGCTGGTGGTCCCGCTGAATGGCCAGCATAAGTGCACTTAACTCGGTGACATACACACGCAGATACAGCAGCTACGTACCAGGCCGCTGCAAGGACCCTCGGCTGGGGTACCCCTTTGAACATTTAACACTTTAAACACGGCATTATCACCCAGAATGGCCCGGGATATCTAGGTCCAGGCGAAGTGGCAACTTTGTGGTGGAGCCCGAAAAGTTTTCTACTCGAGGAAAAGTCCCCGTACCCCCCCGGGTACGCTCCCTGGCGAATGCGGGGCTGGCAAACGACCCTAGAAGTCAGCGGAAAATTCGTTGGAAAAGTCACCGAAAGCCAAGTGTCCCCAGGGAGCGTAGGACGGTGCCTGTCGTTGAGCGAGAAGGGACCGTGCGTTGGGGATCGTGCTCCGGGTGGCAAAAAATGAAAAAAAACTTTTCACCACCAATTGCAGAGCAGCAGAGGCAGTAGAAGAAGCAGCAACAGCAGCAGCAACACCACAAGAAGCAGCTGCAAAGGCAGCAAAACCGAACTTGGAATCGCTGGTAACATATGTCCCCGGTGCTCGCGGTGCTGGCGGTGCTGGCGGTGCGGGCAGATTCTTTGACACACTTTTGTGTGTCCTTTGCAATTCTCTTGAGCGAAGATGTGCGGTCTTTTTTTGTTTCTTCTCTACTCCTCGGTGGCCGACGATATTCTATACTTATGTATGTGCTGAGTCGAGTCGCTGTGGAGTATGAGCAGCTTCAATGTAATGTCTGGAACTTAAAGATGTTTTCGCTTTTTGTTTGGTAGATAGCATTTGGTTTCGTGTTTGGTGTACTGGAAAGCAAACAGGAATTTCCGTATTATGTTAGCTGATAGCAGCTGCACTTTTGCTCAGTTTTTTCTCTGCGTGGAGAATTTACCTGGGATATATTCGTGGGTAATAAGAAAAACTTGAATCAGAAATAGATGCTCGATTATCACAAACTTGATATGGAAAAAAATCATCTTACTACTTTGTCTTGCTGGCTAGCAGATGAGAAAAACGGTAACAAATGTCTATTCTAAGGGGAAAGAAGGAATTCTGCCTAAATTTATGTTTTTTATCAACTCTGGATAAAACTGGAATGAAAATGTGATTGTGAAAATGTGAAACATGTGGAACTTTTTGAGGAAGAAAACAATCTTTGCGTTTGACCAGTTCTGACCAACATTGCAGATCAGCCGAAGTCTGGGAAAGATTTTTGCTGTAGTTCTGAAAGCACATAAATTAGTCCCCTCAAGAGATATTTATCGCAACTACTCTATCGAGAAAAAAATACTTTAACCAGAATGAATCACGATAGCTAGAAAGATAGAAAATGAGTTATTTCAAATAATGCGGATGATACTGGGAAATGTCTGAACATAACTCCATTATCACTGACTGCATTGACTGCAGCGCCACGATGTTCTATTAAACAGTATGTCTATAATCATGTTTTCCCTTTGTTTTTTTGCCATTGTTTTAACACGACCACAGCATCACGCATCCGTACGCGGCCCAGCAGGTGGACAAGCTGATACTGGAGGAAACGGAAGCCGGCCGGCGTTTCCTAGCGACGATGCGACGCAACCACGAGAAAGAGCTGGAAGAAGCGGCCGCGGCAGCACCGCCCGGATCGCCTCTGGTAGCAGGTGGCGCGCCTGCTGCAGCCGCCGCTACATCCCGCTACGATGGCCAGTCGACGGGAGGGCTTGTGGCCGCCCGTTCCATCAAGGACAAACGGAGCTCGCTGCGGGCAACACTCGAGCACCTGATGGTGCGCTACCTGCGGCGCCTGACAAGTGGCGACGACGAGGATGGGCAGGATGGTGATGAGACGGGGGGCTATGAGGCCTATGCTCGCTACCGGCGTCAATTACCACCGGCCAGTGGCGAGGCGACTGGGGCCGCTGCCACCGCCACCGGAAGCACACCGCAACCATCGGAAACCGATGGTTTCTCCAACTCGATGGAAATCACGCTGCTCACCAACGATACCGACACGAATCTGACGGTGGATGCGTGGCGTCAGGAGGAGGAGGCACCAGGTCCTCCGGCCGCCGATCTGACGCTACCGGGCGATGGCAGCACGCGAGAGGACCTCCCGGAAGTGGATGAGAGATACGACGGATATACGGGATCCGGCTCGACGGTGTCCGGTGCCGGCGGTAATGGGCACCGCGGTGACAGTGGTGCGAGTGTCGTGTTGGGATCCGGTGTTGGGAAGGGAGGGCGCGGGGATAATGTTGCTGGTGGTGGTGGTGAGATTGTGAGTGCCGTTAGTGATGAGAGCGATGATGATGATGATGATAATGCCGAGCATAATCAAAGTGATGCGGATGCGGATGCGGTTGAGCGGCTGGTGGGCGACAGTGTTGATGATGCTGGCGGCCAGCATCAGGCCAGTAGCAGCCCGCTGAGGCAGGCCGGAAGTCCTGGTAAGCGGGATCCGGGCCGGGTCCGGCGGCCCCGCGATTGCAGCAGTGTTCGGAAGCGTGTTTCGCAGCTGGATCGCTTCGAGCTGGAACGCTCGATGCGCAACGGATCCTTCCGGGAGTATAACATCCGGGATGCACTCAACTATCGGTAAGTCGCCCGAGCACCGCTAGGTGTGCGTATGCCCTGCTTTGTTTGTCGTTGTCCTTTGTGGTGCACCTTGGTGCACCTGGTTGCGATTGCTCTTTCGCGATGTTGTTGAATTGCTGATTTCCCACATCCGAAAGGCAAAACCGAACGCGCTCCGGGAAACCAAAGGAAACTGCGAAAACAATGGTTGCTACAATGTGGTTACTTCTGCTCCGTTGAAAAGATTATGCAATGCCAGGTAACTTCATGCCCATCCAAGAAGCAATCGATACAATCGCGCTATCGATTGTTGTTTGCCATTCCGAGGTTGCTCAATCGCCCGGTTACGACATTCCGAAGCTAGGTTTCTGGATGGATGCTGCAGCATAATGGGCACGTGGGGTGACACGGTTCATTAGCTTCCCCGTGCCGTGATGAGCGAGCTGCCGTCTTTGGGTATTGCGGCCACAGATTGATTGAGACACGTTTCTGGGTCGCTTTTGGGTCCCTCGAAATGGAGGGTTTGAATCGATGCGCATGCCGGGGGACGCAAGCAAGCAAGCAAGGCAAGGCAAGGCAAGCAGTGACCCGATGCGACCGGGACGGGATTTATGCGAACCGGCGCATCTCCGTTGTTGAACCATTCTTCTTCGAAGATGCGGTCCGCGGTCTTCGGTCGTCTTCAAGTTCTTCAATCATCTTCGAGTGCAGGCTACGATTCCCAGACCGTTCATTTGAATTTGCGAAGCTCCGACCGCTTCGTTAGCTATGCGCACCCCTCCCCTTCGGACCTACTCCGGTACGAATCTAGGCCCCGTCCCGTTCCCCAGTCGGCCAGTCGCTTCTCGTCTTGTCCCGTTGATGTTGTTGTTGCTGTTGCTTCTAAGCTTGCCGCTCCGTTCCGCTTCGATGGTGTGGAGAGTGGGCGATCCGGGCAATTTTCGCAAAACAAAAAAAAAAAGGAAACGGATCCGTTGGATGATTGTTTTTCATTCCTCCGCGGTCTTCGCCTCACCTGTTCGCCGCACGCCCGTCCCCAAGAAACGTTTATCAGCCTCCGGTGACCGATTTTCCTTTTTCGGGCCCTCCACTCGGTCTGCTTGTTTTTGGGATGCTGGTCTAGCGGTGTGTGTGTGTGTGAGTGTGTCTTGGTAGGTTGGTGGTACCTATCCACCCCAGGTTGGAGATGCGCGCGGGATGCTCTGGTTTCTTTTATTTGCTTTACCAAACTCGCCTACCTGCCACGGGCTCATCCTTATCTTCGTTCGGCGTTGGCTTGGATTCTCCTTCGCGTCTTGGGTTTTTTGGGATCATTTGGAGTATGCGGATGTTTTGTTTGCTCTAGCGGCAGGATTGGGCTCCACCCAGTATCCCCCAGGTATGTTGCTGTGTACGGTTCTTTCTCGTTCTCTCACTCTGTCCCTCCCGGTGTATCGGTATGATTTGCTGCTCCGCATCGGAATGATTCGATCGATCGAGATTTCGGTTTGCAGAACAAATTACTTTGTTCCCTAGCGGCGGGGACTCCCACTACCTGGTTTCCGGTAGTCCATTTTTGTTTTGCACTCGCTCTCGCTCTCTCTCTCTCTGCCTTTTTTCACTCTGGTTCTGGTCTGGACTCTCCGTCCTGATCCGAGTTGTTTGCGCAACTACTTTGCTCGCTGAGGTGCCAATCGTGATTTAATGACGTAATGAGGTCGGTGGGGTGTCTGTCTTCAGGTTTTTTCTACCAGAGGCTTGCCCTTGGCTGGCAAGAAGCTGGCGAAGTACGCACTAATTGGATTTTATCGGGTTTCGTAGGGTTGCGCCCTTTGAAAAGTAATTTCGTTCCGGAATATGGCTACAAAAAGGCGAGGCTTCCCAAGTCGGTTCGGAGGAAGTGCGTGAGCAGCAGAGCTGGTCTAGTGCAGCTTCCCAACTGCCATACTTAGCCGTAGGTCTATTACGAATTCACGGTCCTACGCAATGTGCCAATCGTGTCCGCGTGATGGCACGTGCCCCGCGGAGTGGTACGAAGTTCATTCTTATTCAGACCTCTCTAGACTGTACCCTTGTGCTCTATCTTCCATATGTGTGCCAATTTTCGCATTCTCGCGAAACGAGGTAAGTCGCGTTGTCGCGTTGTCGCCTCCGCCCACTCTGTGCAGAGCGTACTGCAGAAGGCACATAACTCACCTAATCTGTTTCTGTCCATGCCGGACCGTATGCGATGTGCATTTTGCGTACAACACGGGGGAGCATCATCGGACGAGGACGAAGACAAACAGACCCCATATAGCGGCGGTACCAATTCCAATTCTCCAGCAGCCAATTCCACTCTAATATGCCACTCGGAGTGATTGTTTTACGACGACTCAAGATCACGACCACGGGAGATACGCGACGCAAGCAGACGTGGAAGAAGCTGGTGGCTGATTGGAGGCTTGCGTCTCGGCGGTTAGGTAAATTTCGGCCATTAGGATCCTAGTTGCACCGAAGTGGGGCCCGGCGAAGTGGTACCGGAGCGGAAGTGGACCATCAACGGTTTGATGGCGCGAATGACATTGCTCGCCTGCTCGGCCGGTCCGGCCGGCACATTCTCGGCACACGTCCACGTCCGTCGGATGGTTCCATTGGCGCAACGTTGATGTTTGATGAGATCATTCTCTGACGGTGTCCATCACGCTTCTGGCGCTGCTGCGCTCAGGTGAAGGTAAACAACGGAATTGGAGTAGCGGCAACAAAAAAAAGTGTGTGTACGGATCAACCGAACCACCACCCAAAGCGTGGCGTGGAAGATAGCGGAGGAACCGGGAATTCCGGAATTAGAAGCGATGAAGTAGGTACCGAAAGGTATGCTGTGGCCGGCCCCGGAATGACCGGGATTTGCTGACAGCTGGCGGTAAGAACTAATTAATTATGCAACTTAATTTATTCCACCCTCGGCCAACCGGACTGGCTTCAGCGCGGCTTCGACGTGATCGCCCGACGGTCGCTCGCTCGCACGCCGTGGAAGAGCAGATTCGGCAGAAACGTGGCTACAGACGCAGCGAAGCAGAGCGCCACGTCGTCGCAGAGCACGTCGTTCGAAAAGAGATTACCAACTTTCCGAAGTGACAGCTATTGTGCGAAGATGTCGCATTCACGGGGCGCTCCCAGTAAATCCGGATGAAGCGGGCATCCGGACCCGGCGGTGCCTTGTTCGCTCGCCGTTTTTCGGGTGGATCAAATTGAGTTGTGCCACAATCAGCGTCACCGTCTGTTGACACGAGCCGAGTCGCGAGGATGAAATGTACTCCCGCTACCCGCTACCACGGAGGCGGCATCCGACGGATGTCATCCCCCAATCGATAGGCCATCGATTTCGTTGGAGCTGGAGCTGGTGCGTCACCCGGTTCCACGTCTCGCGGGCTATGCCTGGGCCAGAGATCGGTCACTGAATGACGGATGATGGCTTTTCGGTGGGTTTATGTGTGCACTGCACTGCGGCGCTAATCAATTAGTCCAATTAGTAATTAACAGTCGGTCCGTTTTTGGTGGCGGACTTTGTGTGGTTGTGTGCAGTTGCACTCACTTCTAGCTAAAGTGCATTGCTGTGTTCTTTCGGAGTGGTGCAGGGAGCCCGTCGAAACCACCAGCCATGGTACGACATGGAGGAGCCTTTGAAGCAAAACCGAAACTCCTCTCGTTCTATGGCCGAGTTCGCTGCTAATCCGTGGTCTGGCCGAGTTCCAATCCAACCAACTTGGATCGTAGCAATGTAATCGATCCATCATTTTCACTGCACTTGCTGGTATGTTTGCAGCAAGTGTTGCGCAAGGTTGATAGGTATTACATTTATATTTTTTACAAATCGAAGCAGGCAGCAATAATATAATAATACTATTGGTAATTGTGACAGAAAAGATAAACTTGAATGGCCTCTGGTGAAACAGTGTTGTGCATTGCTTTCGTGGTCGAAGGTCTATACCCTTTGGCAAAATGTAATGCCATCTTTGATTGATTAATTTTTAAAAGGGTTCTAATTCGTATAAATATGGGGATTTTTATGTCTAATCATTTACTATTATTTTGCCTATTATCTAACACACTTTGTGGTTTGGAAAGTCTGGACCAAGACATTTCTTGGTCTGAATCGTAGTAACCTTAAGCCTAATAGCTGGAAAGGATCTAAATGGTTTTTGGTTTTATCGCAGTAACCGTTTGTGAACAAGCGCTACTAAATATATGGTTCCTAAGGGAAAGTGTAAAGTTCTTCGGTGAAATTCTAATTTGTGCTGAAGATTGCAGCACAGGCCACGTCATTTGGTATTCCAGACACCACATCTGGTAAGCCCTGTGCACCCTTACAAATTTATCACTCTATGCAGCTGTATCTGTAAAGCATTTACACCGTCTATTCCGCTTGGAGCCATTTCTTCGTGAGCTGAATGTGTAAAAAGTTTCGGAATAATTAAAAATGGCTGGCATCTTGTAATGTTGTCAGCTTGCAGTCATGAAACGTCTAACTCCTATGACCTTTCAGACCACAACGTCGAGATATGCTGCAGTGTTCGCTGGTTTGTACGATGCAATTGAAATAAAAAGAAATGGCGCGTCCACGTCCTCTACTCGGATGGCCCCAATTAAAATGTTCCTCATGAGCGACCAAACCCCCCCCGATTCCGACAACATTTGCGGCAGCTTCTGCGGTTGCACCGTACGGCTACCCATTGATCGAATTCGGTGTAGCTGAAAATACGCGATCGATCTCGGGGCGACGATTAATTGGATCGAATTACTCAACGCTGGAATGCTGCCAAGGGCGGCCAGTGGGCCGGGATCACGGGAAACTCGCCTCACAGACTTTTGCTGGTACACGAGTCGACTCTCGGATCCATGCGACGGCGGAAGTACGGTCGTACCGATTATGGGTGGTGGTACTTTGCTCGCGGTACCCCACAAGTAGTCCTGGCTGGTTGGCAGCCGTAATTGATGGCGTGACATATTCGTTTATTGTTGTGTAGACATCTTATTAATGCAAACGAGCTCGCAACTGTCGTAGATCAATGTCAGCCATTTTTGGCACAGTTCTACACCGCGACCAGGTTACCGAGCAACCAGAGCAATCCCACCAGCACCATCACCATCACCGCCGCGCGGCCATCGTCTGGGGTCTGTCACGCGCTTGACGGGATGAAATTATTCTTCTAGCTGTCACGCTTGATCTACTTTAAGCCGATGATATGCGGTATGAATAATGTTTCCATTACATTTTCGACCATTTTTTTGGGACGTTTTCTCGTTCTCGCTCATTTTGGCTCGGCAGAAGAGACCCGGGAACCCGGTGTCTGGTTTTGCTCGTCGTGCGCACCTTTTCAAAACCGTGAGCTGAGCTGAGCGCAGCTAATTGCGATTAGATTTTGCATGTATCTTGCGTCTGCTGGTCGTTTTCATTACTCAACGTCACGTTCGCTGTGGTTGCTGGTCGGTTGTAAGATTGATTGCTAATTGTTGGTATGGGACGGGGGGTAGAGTCGCACCGAGAGGATTTACGCAAAGCTGTTTTCACACATTTACTCTGAGTGTGCAAAAGCCACATGCGAATAGCGAGCAAATAGGTGATCGGTTGAAGTTGATGGTTACTGTTATGAACTCGACACTAAAAGGTGCCTCCCGTTGGCAGACCGTTGGCACTTATCTGAGGGACACCTTGAACGGATAGTTTGCTGAAGTGAGCTCTAATCCCACCGAATGGACTCATCAATGAGCAAAGATAACAACAAAACAGGCCGTTAGGCCAAACGGAGGTAAATACCACTGCGCGGGTACGACATTCCTCTGCTCCTTCTCATCAAAGAGCGTTGCTCAGCAACTAAATACCCCAGACGAATAAGCCATCCATTAGCACAACTTATCCGTCGGCCCGACGTCTTCGTTATCTTCGTTACGCTACACTTACACGCCGCAAAAAAGGGGGAGCATCCTGTGAGTCCTTTTTCGGCTGCCTTCCGGAAATGGTTCGTGAGTTCATTGAACCTTTTTTCGTCCATCACCAAAAACACAGCCAGCCAGTCACCCTCGTTGGATTTTCGTTCTGTTTCAAAGCAGTTTCACCCAGGTAAAGCGGAAAACCGAAAACCTTCGTCTTCTGTTTTGGGGTTGCGCTGGGATTGGAGTGGCTGCTGCTGTTGCTTCGAACCTTCCAATCCGATTCATGAAGGATAACAAACCGGCGGCGCAGGAGCAGGCGCAGTTTGGCCACTTTAGTCGTGCGAAGTAAATCGTTGCTTCGCAGGAACCGCTCCGTCAGTTTCCGGCGTGGAATCCCAGGAAGTGGAATTGATTCCAGCGAAAAGGGGTCGAACGCAAGTGTCGAAGCCGGTCGCAATTGTCACCGAACATGCAATCGAATGTTGGTTCTTGCCTGCGATCATCATCGGTTCCCTGGTAATCCTGTTCTCGGAAAGTTTTCTTAAGTCCGTGTGTGTCAGTTGGCAAACACTTGGTGGGGATGTTCGTTTGGGATTTCCCTCTTCACCGCGTACGCGCAGGTCTTGTGCTGCATGTGGCACCGATAAATAATGGAACTCAATCGGTCTGCGAAAGTTTACCTCTTGGTAGTTCGCGATGTCGACGCAAAATCCCCATTCTGGAGGGTACGGCCCATAGGGACAGGGAATAGAATACATCCTGGCACTGCCTACCCAGTGTGGTAGCGGAGGCAGAATGGATTGAATGTAGATACACTGTACACTCATGACTTCGATTCGCGCAGACGAGCGATGGGAGGAAATCGCTTTATGCTACAGCTGACACCGAACTGACAATGGCAAGCTAGCAGCCGGAAGTACCTTCCTGACAACGGACTTATGGCTCGGCCCAGCATTGACATCGATTTTTGTGATTCAATGTAACTAACATGGCGCAAAGAACCATTTTCATGCGAAAGCACTTAAACAGTGTCTAAGCGGGGCATTGGTAAAGCGGAGCGGATACGACTTTTGACGGTACGTCACATTGCTTTGGGGGGGTCTAGTGAGTTACCCAGTTTTTGTGTGATTCTAACCCCACCAGAAGTAAACGAATCAGGTTGTTGGAGTCGCTGCAGTTGAATATAAGGGACTGGGAAGTGCGCTTTGCGATGGCTTCTGGTCCATCGTTCAACGTCAACTCCGATAGGTTGCCGTTAAGCCGTAGAAGCTACTAGTAAGGGAGGAGTTTGGTTTTTGTAGAAGCTTAAATCCAGAGCAACTGGATCCTTTGGCATGCTTTGCCAAACACACACACACACATACACACACACACCCACGCACACATTATCGATTGAAATCTTAATACCCCGGCTTATTGGGCATTGTATGCTGGACACAACTGGCAATGAAAGTTTGGCGAGCCAGAAAAAATATCCCCCTTTTAAGTACTTTTCCACTGGAAGGTAGTGGTGAATGGCAGGAATGCGTCTTACGCCGGAATACGTCTTCCTCACCCGACGAGACAGTTGGGGTGTGGTTCACTTGGCAACTGAAAACGCCTTACTCCACGCGACTTATATTACTCGCTCATGTTTATTGAAGTATTTTAATAATGAAGGCTTATGTCAGGTTTAAGGGGGTGGTTGTTTTCCTTTGCTGGGAAAAGCGTTGAGCACCGTCTTCGTATTCTTCCCTTTGGCACGCCAGAATCGCTGTTCAAGTATTCAATTTCACCGGAATCACTCTTGGAATCCATAATGCGCCCAGATTTGTAGCCGTCGTCTTGTGCTCTTGCCCGTACCCGTGCCCCCTGGATACGCTAAGTACCGGATATTTTCTGCGTTTAATTTCAAAGATTGATGCGCCTTCTTCGCGTCATCAAAGAGAAGCATCCGGACATTCCGGTGCCGTCTTTTGTGAGAAGGTTAATGTAATAGCCGGCGACATGTCGTCGATCATCGGGATGCGGCGACGAGGAATCCATCACTGTCGAGGACGCATCTTCGCGTGCTCCTGTATGTGTCACCGTGTTTTGCTGCTCCTTCCCTTCGCTCGAACAACTCGGATGTCTTACTGCTGCTGCGGAGCGATGGAATGAGCGTAAAAACAATTTGTAGCATTTGAGCTTCCAAGGAGCGGCGGAGCGAAGGTACGGATGCTGGTCTGTCCCGGTCTGTGCCCAGTCTTGTCAACTCCTGTCTCACCACAAAACCCGCAGATGGATCTTTAACTTGTCGCCATCAAATCAACGAGCCGTTGCCGCAACGCAAACAGCAATTCTTCTCCGGGGTATTTGCGAAACACTACGACTTGATAGCTATCATCACCCGCAGGGCATTTGTTTAGTCTGTGAACGAACATCAAACGGTACCAGATCGTCTGCAGCCCGGAGGTCAGGCTGCTCTCCGGAAAGTTTTATGCGATGCGATGCGTGCCGATCTTCGTGGCGGTGGCTTTCGTTAGGTGGCTTTCGGGTGAGGCGTAGAAGTAGAAAGGAGTGTTTTTGGCTTCGCTGCTCGAATTTCCTTCCAAAGCCGCTTTACACATCCATCATGGGTCACCGGCAGCCGAGTGCGTGCACAAGACTTGACTTGACTTGCGACGTTGCTTCTAGCCGGTTTGCCAAATTGGCTTCGTATGATGTTCTGATGGTTTCTGGTTGGCGAATGCTGACCCTGGTTTGGTGGTCGTTGCAGGCTGCAGGTTGACGAAACGCGTGGGGGCCATTGAATTACTTTTTTCTGCCCGTTCGGTTTGTGTTTGTTTTGTTTGCCCGCATTACACAGCACAGCATCAAGTCAAGAGCCGGGCTGCTTGGAAGCTTCTTGGAGCTTTCCCGCGCTCGGGCTCGGGCAACCTGTGGGAACAACATCCGGCCACTGGATGTTGTCCGGTGCGGTTGGTCGATCGGGTGAAGCGGCGACGTGCAGTCGTCGCCTTGCTTCTTTTCTGCTCTCCCGATTGGATTGGATTTCATTTCGACAAAGAAAATCCAATTTCAAGTCACCTTACTTTGCGGTGTAAATTGAAGGAGAATGGATTTGTTTTCTTTCCCTGCCCCTTCGCTAACCCGTTCCGCTGGGCTGGCGGCGTTCGGAGAAGCGTTCCTATCTCGAGAGTGTTCGAGTTCCTCGTGACGGCCGGTAAGAATCGAGTGAAATTAAATCTTAACCAACTTCGACAACGTAAAAAGGTAAATTGAATTTAGTTCCCCTGGCGCTAGGATAGGATTCGTATGGGCAACTGTACGGGATATTTTCTAGTGGATGTAATTAGTTTTCCAATTGACGCACCATGAATTCCTCTGTCACTACGGTATTGAACGCCGGTTCTACGGGAAATGTAATATCCAACAGTCTTCAAATTTAGTCTAGAGGCAATTTGATAGCCTTCAGCGAAGGTGGCGTTTGCCGACTCTACGACTCTGTGCGGAATAAATCCCTGTGCTGGTTTTAACGCTGTGAGAAAATGTCCTTCATTTCCAGAACGAGCATTTTGAAAAACTCCCCCAAAATGAACTTCGATCACGGTGGAACTAGCTGTCGGTAATCTAGAGGGATTGGGTGGAAAGGAGAAAGGAAAAAAAGGATAGGAGGAGGAGAAAGCGTACGATAAAAAGCGTATGTAAAAGGGGTTAGCCCCAGGCAACCCGGAAAGGTTTATTCAGTCCATTACCAGATATTCAGGCGTGGTTGTCGTCGTTTGTCGACAGAATCGGATCGATTCTGACTTCAATGTGGTCAGAGGAGATTGCCTTTTCGACTGTTCGGCATTAACTGTTGGTTGGCTTTCGGTCTAAACCATGAAACGCATTCACAACGCAAATTCAAACCAACTCATGCAATTGAAGGATCATTAGGACACGCCGGTCACATCCCCAACGTTTATCCCCGGTGCATAGGGGTCGTAATAACGACGTCGAATAACATATGCACATTATGCAGATTGTTGCTGGATGTTATCCTAAACAGGATAACGTCATTTTGATTATACGGTTCATATGCTAAGCGAACATTAACCACTGCTCCCGGGCGGTGGAATGTTGAATATTCATTCGTCCTTAAAATATGTGATAAATACAAGCAAAACGTTCAAATCGCCCTCCGGCGCAATGCAACCACCGGCAGACTGTATGAGCAGTTGATTTGTATTCTAATTGCGTATCCTGATCGTCACATTCCAACCCATGCTATGGTCATTTTTGGCGTTGTGGTAAGCATAGCATAGACAGCATACTTTTCGAGTACCATGATGAGGCGAACCACAAACGAACAATACCGTTGTGTGTATGAGAATGCGAATTTTTCGATCCCTGCTCCCAGCGGGACCCCAGCTCCATCATCAACATGATTCATTAGATTACACACAAACGATATAATTAAATAAATTATCGTCGCCAACGAACGGGGGAACCATCCGATTGCAAAAGGGGACGTCCGGTGTAAATAAAGAGTGCCAAAGAGTGCCCCTTGCTTTTTTTGCAACCGACCGGCGCTTCCCGGGTCTGCTACTGACAGCGACCGTGTTTCTCATTCTTTCGAAACCATTTTTCGGTACCGATACGGCGCCGATCTCCCCTTGCCCCAGGCTGGCGTATTGTTCTCGAGCGATACATCGTCCCCCTTTTTTTTGCTGAAGGGTGACCGTTTGGTGTACGCATCGACGCCAAGCAGAAAACGAGCAGCAACCGGAATGGTCCGTGGCTGTTGCTGCACACAAACAGATGGTGCCGAGGAGTACACCGCGTTGGCACCGTGTGGAGGTGGTCAACATGTTGTTGTTGAGTTTAATATCAATCATAATTTTCGACACCTACTGGCAGCGACAACCTCCACCGGGGTCTTCACAAGAAGGGCAATGTGGTGGTGGTGGTGGTGTAGCGAGCGCGTCCTTTGAATTTCGAGAGACTACGCATTCGTAGACGACATACGTCAGTTCGGTTGGTTTATCGTTTCTCAAATTGTGTTCAAGTAACGTTCTAACCGACGGAGCACCTCAAGCTGCCAGGTAGTCGTGACATTAGAAGCCGTCACGCTAGGGCTAGTTAAGATATTGCAAAACAATCCTCAATATTGAATAGACAATTTATCATTTTCTCTCTAATTTAGCTATCGAATTGACCAATACTACCCGTGCACCATAAATGATTAATGTAAAGCTTAAGATTAAGGTTTCAAATTCGAATTTTCGCTAACGTTTGAGTGATAAGGATATAAATCATTAATGCAAATCCGCTGGCCATTTCTGCTCCGGACAGCGACGGCATGATCATGTATTCCCGGAAAAGTTTCGGGATTAATCAATTTCGACATTCATCTTGCCCTATCCTTCATAACAAGACCTGGAAGGAATGGGATGATGCTATGATGCTGCGCTTCCCTACGAAAACAGTGAAAGTAAAATCTTCCCCACCACAAAAGAGCGGCTTTCCACCGAATATGCTGTTGAATAGTTTCACGGTGGCGTACAAAACGTGGCCCCCTAGGGCCTGTAGGGGGGAACGTTTTGAAAAGACCCAACGAAACGACGCGACGATAAGGGGGCACCTGCTGGTGTTTTCACCTGATATCAACCTCACTGCTGGTTGGCATTCCATTTTTGCTCCAGCACAGTAATTTCATTAGTGGCCCCTTTTCATCGGGCACCGTGCGTATCGAGCGAAAACCGAGGGGACTTTGAGCGAATGCTTTCTGCTCGTTCACCGCGAACCAAACGGAGGCGAAACTCCCGAAAAGATGGTTAACTTCGGTACTGTGGGGCGATGTACACAGTATGGAAACGACCTTCCTCTGTTACTTCCTTCCCACATTCCTTCATCTATTCAGGCCAGCAGCATTCGTTCCTGAATGCCAAGCGGCTGGCTGGGTGACGCTTTCTTTTGTAGACATTTCGGAAATATTCTCCCCCCGGAAGTGGAGTCAATTCTGCGAATGAATTATCTTCCCCGGACTCCGGCACGTGTGCCAGGGTGGTGGGGCCTGGAACCACTCTGCCAAGAGGGTGCCATGGTGGGTGCGTTGGCGTGCCAGCTCGTACCACAGGTTCTCTGACCCGGCCCTGGACGGCGTTCGAGGACGGCGTTTGCATCCGTTTGTCGCTCGGCGCTGCGGACTTTCCAAGGTAACATTGGCCATAAAAATTTTCCGACCCAGAACATGCGCAGTGCCGAGAAGAACATGCTGACTGCCCTCGACGGCGCTATGCGTATCGGCGGCGTCGGACGGTGCGGACTGCTTGTATGCCGTACTATTGCCACGATGTGGTGGACTATGTGGTTTCGGCCGGGTTCGGCCTAGACAGTATTCCTGCCAGGACGGCTCACATCGGTGGGGGGTTGTTATTCGATTCGACCCGCCCAAGGACGCTGGCACGTTGGTTCGTTGGTCGTTTGGTTGCTAAGCGAAGTTTGATGACGAGAGCGTACCGTGCCGTTATTCCGGATACGAAGGCAGGCAGGATGTTGCATGTTGCAGGGGACGGAAAGCAAACACTTTTACTTTCATTGGCCTTGCCGTCTCTGGGTTCGGTGTGCTTTCTGGTGGCTTGCTAACCGGACATCAGGGGCGTTCTAAGGGTATTTCGTCACCTTTTAGGCCAACATGTGTCTGGAATATGCTTCTCAAGGAGCCTAATGGCAGGCGAATACTTCAATCAAGCGATAGCTTTGCAAATCGGGTCGGCATGAACTTGAAATTTGAACGTATTCGTTTGGATCGCATACTTTGAACGCTGTTTCATCTGAGGCTATAACGTTAACGTTAAAGAAATTGGGTTAATGGAATTATTTTTAAAAAATCTGACCCCAAAGTGTATTGCGTAAGTGTTTTATTCCTTGAGCTTTTGACATTGCAATTGCTGATAATTTCTGGCAACGAATGGTATCAGTTCTAAGTTAATTGAAATCTAACCTTGATGGAATGGATTATGAGCTCATATCAATCAAATGCTTTTAAATTCGTCATCAAGCAATGGAATGCTAATGTACTATCCATATGGCATCGGCAAAATGGAAGAATGTAATTAAAACGATGCAATAAATAGATAGTCAGGACACTTAACTCCAGATATCGGCTGGAAAAAAAGGTAACAACTTTACCGTGTTGTGCCTTCTGGTTTGATTACTGCAATGAAAAGATAACTTCAAAGTCCACCGTGAATGGTATAAAAGCTTTACGCCGAGCCAGTCGAGTTTAGTCCGTCCGTTTTCTTTCAGCATAAACAAGTGTTGATTTCATATTTTTCACAAAAAAAAACCCAAAATGAATAACTCATTATGTGCGACTACCAATGCTGGAGTGTTCAAGTACGACACCGAACTTAATGAGATTGTGCAAGTAAGGGCTCGTATTGGTTGCTCCCCAGCTAAAGAAGTGCCCAGTTTATTTAATGGAAGCGTTACAATTGGCGTAAGAATTCCAATTCAGTGTGCAGTTGGTTGTGTGTCAGTACATCTAAAGAAATACAATGTTTTTTTTAGAAATTACTAGAAAATCCCCATGAGAAGGCGTTTTTGGATAATTTTTTTGTAATGTTACAACAGTTCTTCAATGTAACGTAAGTAGTAACAGTGTCTCCGAATGAGTACTATGAACGTAATGTAATGTTTCCATTGGGAGTAGTTACAATTATCTCATTTTTAACAGCACCACTGCATTGCATGCGGCTATGTCTGCGGGAACCGTGGACATCGCTATGTTGCTGGATAGTATGGGGACGAACCATACTCGGCAGCTGGTGCTTGGAGGAATAGAGTATGATACGGTTGATAAACACACAAATATATATTGCACACTTGAACCATGTGCCGTTAATTTTGAGGCTCGTTTGGTGGTCGTTTTCTTCCAGCCAACATCTTTACGCTCCCGTAAACAATACGCATCATTCGGCTACTTACTTCTTGCACGTGTTTTCGCACCAACTTCTTTATGCGCTTTTCAGCATGGTTGCGCTCATTATTCTTTTAAATGCATTTCTTATGAGAAAGCATGGTCCCTGTCGGCATTTGTTCTTCATCTACGAGCTGCTGAGTGGGACAAGAGCCCACACAGGACCAGAGTACGTCCCGGCTCGATCGCTCCAGCTGTTGTTGGGTATCATTGATCGCGTTATGGAGAGCGCCCTAGCGACGTTTCTGGTGGCGGAGTTGTCGGTTCCGAAGGTCTCCTTTCCCGTACGCAGTTTGCAGGATCTTCAATCGCATCCCGAGTACACCGTATGTGTACCGCTACGTCTGCAATATGCACATCATATCGCGAATCTTCGATCACTCGGCTATCGTATGAACGTGGATCAGGAGTGCGATAGGCTGATAGCGAATGGTGCGAATGCCACCGAACTCGCCGAGTATCTTTGCGCCGTAAATCGTAATATCGTGGTGCTGGCGAGCGAAATAATCTTACGGAGACTTTTTGCGGATGCCGAGTATACTAGCAACATGTGTAAGCTGATTGCTGTGCAGAAGAAAGTGCTGACAAACTGGATCGCGATTCCATTCGGGGCCCAGTTTCGTCACGCGGAATCGATTAAGCAGTTGTAAGTTGTTGATCTTGGTTAGCGTTGATCATGCGTTGTTCATGAAACTGATTTCATTTTACAGCTTTCACCAGGCGCGTTCTAGTGGATTGTTTAAGGAAAATGCCATTCTTCTGGAAACATGGAGCTCGCTACTGTTTGAGCATACACGCTGGGCGGATATTAAGGTCACCAATTTGGTGTTGATATTATTATTTTACACTGGAGCCATATTATTGAGTGTATTTTTACTGATCGTGGAGATTTGTGTTCATAAAATCATTCCTGGTTGGTAAGCTGCTGAAATGAAAAAAAAAAAAAAACTAAAGAACTAACTAGAATACTGACGTTTGTGTGTCGAAAACATTTACGTCGAACAACAATAGAGTTGTATTCCAGTGGAAAATTTGATTCGTTTTTCTGCTTTGTGAAAACTTTTTCAATGGTCGGGATCAATAATGGTGGAGTCATTTTTTCCTGAATGGAGTTCATACATCGCTGAAACGAGCTAACAACGTTTTCTGAAAATCATCGATGCAACAGAAAATGCACTGATCTGTCACGTACACCAATTCGCATCTGTATCGGTTATCTGCAGGTTTGTATCATTCGGCGCTGGCGGTGGCCTAAAGTCGGGTTATACATCGAATGTACCGTTTACATAAATTATTCACGGCAGTTCAATAAAAAATGCGTATGGTTATAATATTCATGTAAAAATCTCAGTGCTTAGGGTTTTTTTTGGGAAAAATAATTTTATTATGCACGCTAACAATATACAACTGACACATTACAGTGGTTACCTGCATTTCGAGATACTTTTCGATTTATTTTAATGTTGGCGCAATGTTTTCACGGCGGATATTCTATAGTATAGATTTGTTG
Organism: Anopheles darlingi; assembly: GCF_943734745.1. NCBI lineage: Eukaryota > Metazoa > Arthropoda > Insecta > Diptera > Culicidae > Anopheles > Anopheles darlingi. Next base: position 67,294,673 of record NC_064874.1, read on the forward strand.
GTAGTGTGGTAGTTCCACATTCTCTTTTCTACAACGAGGATTGTGATGCAACGCTTAATTGCTCGAGAGTAACAGGGGGAATTGTTAGAAAATGGTCCATCAATCTGTCAACCGTTTATAGGGAGCGTCGTCCTTTTCCTTTTTCTTTTGGTTTTGGTTCCGCGGAAAACATGTACTCAACGATGTTTCCGGATATTTATGGGAATTCTCGTCAGTACTGCGCGTACAGCCGACCGGAACCTTGCCACAATTAACGAGCTCTGCACTGGAGGAACATGACGGTGCGACTCTACAAACGCCCTATCGCATGGATACATAAGCATATTGTGTCTAAACCAATGGTACTGGAGGGAAGTGAGCAAGAGAGCCGCTGCGTAAAATTGTGAATTTCTCTGCATTCCATTTTCCATGAAGGTAAAATTCTCTCTTTATTGAGATTACTATGCATAGCGATGGCATTAAGGTTTCATACGAAAAGGCAGAGTCACGGGACTCGTTAATGTTTTAATTTCCTACCACGATGCTAAAAACACATTTGCTTGTTGCAAAAGGTACATTAGAATACAAAACTTTCTAGCAATTACCATTTCCTTCGATGATTTCCTTTTACATCCTGGAATAATTTATCATTTGCTCCCAGTCAATATCACTCTAAAGGGATTGCTAGCCAAATGGAGATACCACTTTAATTAACGACTCTGTAGCATATGTTACGGGGGGAACCTAAGGTGTCTCGGTACGGAACAGGAAATCGAGTCACATCAACATTCCGGATTGATTTTACGTTTCCATTCGTCGACGTCAAGCATCGGTGTGGGGTATTGTAATCCTTCTTTACACTCAATGTCCATCGATCGATACTGATTTTATAAAAGGGTACTTGGCCTCTTCCATGATTTCCTGGCTTGGTGCAAACAGTCCATTTATTCGTTTATCTCTCCTCCAAGATGGAACTTTTATTGATGCCTTCATTTGGTTGGATATGGTTACGGGATTGCAAAACCAGACGAGGAAACCGTTTAGCTCGAGCGAGTTTAATACGAGAATCGTCCTACAGTCCCTTTGCAATTCTACGCATGTGTGTCTGGTAGACCTGGTGAACTTTGGGGCCATCCATGACCGTGGGCCATTTGTAAAGTTTGTTCGAGCCACCATACCATGTTATCATTGGCCGAACTGTACTGAGAGTGGCTAACTGTACTGTTGGGCTTGGGGCGTATGTCGTGGCCATGCCGAAGAAATAAGTCAGGACCGCAAATAGCCACACGGGTAACCGAGTCACTTTTTCAGTCAGTGCTCAGCCAGATGTTGTCTAGTAGATTATCGATGGTACACCTCATCCATTAGAGTAGTCATCAGAGTTAATACGGACGGTGAAAGTGTTATCTATAATCACCGGTAAATCCATACTGTGGTGCAAAATGTGTTTGAATTATTCAAATATCAGTTAAAGTGCGATTTGAAACCATGTTACAAATTCTAGGTAATTCACATGGGCTGAATTACTTGGAATTTAGAACATGCTTATTGCGTTCATATATACAAGTTGTAATATTACAAACATACGCCAATGCATTGCTAACAGAATGTATACACTCTAGAATGTGTATGGATCATTATTTGTTTTGAAAATTCGTCCGACATCAGCTAACAGAAGAATAGGATTCAAAAATTGGTTAGTAAACATTGCACAACATAATCTGGATGATAGACTTTTAGCTGGCTTTCGAAATCTTATTTCTATGTTCGATAGCTAGTTGGTATTTATATTTTTGAAACATTTTTTGAACTGTTTAAAAGGATCTTTATGTTTTGTTGCACTAAATGATCGATAAACGAGACAAGTACAAGTGAATCATTTCCACGAACAACTTTACCACATTTGATTTGGATTCTTTCGGAGATTTAATACGCATTGTAGAGACCGATATCTCAATATTTTTCCACTTCATGAGATTCTTTTAATTTCGAAAACGTTGCGATAGCGTGACATATCTCCCCTTCGGAATGTCACGCTTTCTTAACCTTCTCCGAGAAGCGAATAATTGCGTAGAACGCTTTACACATGGCTTACGTTCAAATGCGGGCGTTTTTCGATCGATGCACAAACCAGTGAGTAAATGTGCAAAAAACAAAAACGAACTTGACCACCGCCAGTCAATATCACGCTCTCCGATGGAATGTTTTAATACCTAGTACGCTGTGTGGTATATTGGGCGAATCCCTCGGAAACCATAAAAGGGATGTTGCGGTTTTGTTTCTGCCGAAGTATTCAACAGAAACCGCCTGTGTAAAAGGATTCCTGCAGTGAAAGACGAACCAAAGCATTTATCAACCAAAAATATGAGGAAACCGACACAATACGTCCTATTGTTAAACGCATACCTTACCATGCTACCAAATCCGATCAAACTCTCTCTTGTGCGAGACACCGGCTGTGTGCACCGTAACGGATCCTCGTTACTATTGTTTAATGTGAAGCGATTTCGTTGAGGGATGTGGTTGTTGGTGTCGGTTTGGAGTATTTTCCTTCTGTTTGAAGCATGCGTTAGTCAATTCACACAAGAGCACCCTCAAATAACTTTCCATATGTAACGTTCGACGTACACCACAAAGCCTTAAAATGAAGGCACGACTGGGTATTTAAAATGGATAGCATCCGAACAACTGAATGTATTCAACAAAATGTCAATTCCTGAGTTGGTTTTTGTGGTTATGCTTTCCAAAAAAGGCCATCGGTGATGTTTTGCATACAGCGAAAATATGCTCGCAATCGAGTCTGTGTTCGTGCTTTATTCGAATATCAAAGTGGAGCGTCAATAAAAATGTTTGATTGTTATAAATTATATGAATACTTTTACCATATAATATGGTGTTAGAATTTTCTAATAAACAGTCATGATGAACCCATATGGCAAAACTATTCACGATACTCCCACATAACTGGTTATGTAGTAGAACATATCAGCTGAAAATTTGTTGTAAAAATTTACCTTTAGAAGAAATATCATAATGCACAAACGGTAGAATAATGTGTTTCTGATTGATTTAAGCAGAATAAACAAGTGGATCAAGCAGTAGTTATAAGATATTTGAAAAATGCTAGTTGTACAACCGTTCATTTGACCAATATTATCAACAACCCCGTTCTCTTAATTAAAATTAGCGCCAATATTTGATCCATCAAAGAATCTAGTCCATTGCTGTTTGGTTTTCCATCACACTTTATTAGCCGAAAAACCCACCGCTGCTCGAGGCAATGAGCGCTTCTTTGATAGTGCCCTATTTGCATAATAATGTACCGACACATCATCACATCCCTATGGTAATATCTCAATTATCGACCATTTATCCACTCTATTTACCAGGAGGCGGTCCGTTCCGCTTGGTTCGATATAACTAGCTGTGATGCCAGTTGCAACCTACTAGCACGTTGGTTGGCAGTGCAAATTGATGAAGTAATCGCATTGCTCGATTATGGCCCTGCATACCAGAATACGGACAGCGAAAAGGGGAAGATCCGCCGGATCTGTGTGCTTCTGCAAGCCAATGAGCCCCGTAGTGGCGCCAGATTTAAAAAAAAAAGCAGGCAGCAGAGCAGATCCTGCTGCGAGCCGTGGTCAAGCAGCGGAGAAGTGCTGGCTAATTTGTAGCTGCTAAAGTCGTATCGCAAACACGTGCCGCAGCTAACATTATAGCGACACGGGACCGACATTCACCGCACGACTGGCCGCGCTTCATTGTACTTCGAAAATGGAGCATTTCCTGTCGATGTGAGCGATGCTGTGAGCTACAGACACAGACGTAGCGACATGTGCGCGCACATACAGAACTACAACGCTGCACACGGTGGTAGGGCAGCAGCAGCATGATTATGTTGTTCT
>NC_064874.1:67303556-67401056 GCF_943734745.1 Anopheles darlingi
CGAGACGGAGCAGCCTCGATCAAAATTCGGCAAAGTCCGGATCGCTGCAGTCGAAATTTTTCTAAGTCCCGGGAAGCACGCACCGGGACTTAGAAAATTTCAGAGTCGGCGTCGTTCTGGGACTTAGCCAAATGTGTAGCAGTGAAAGTGTTGCGGAAAGTGTTAGTGATTTTGTGAGTGACAACGTCAGTTTACATGCAAGGTAAGAAAAGATGACATTGTGAAGATGCAAGTGATCTAACACCTTTTGTTTTTTATCTTTTTCTTCAACATGTTCCCGAGCATCGATCGAAGAACGCGTGTGGCACATGAGGCTGAACAGGAACGTTCATGATCGCAGCCCGGATCATGCCGCCACAGCGACGCCACCACGGCAGCATGTACGACGCCACCACCACGCACCCACACCAACGTAGAGCGTCATCACAACACCAAACACCGCGGCGGAGTTCGCGACCGCGATTTCGTTGGGGGAAGGGGGCAGAATATGGAAAAAACCGAAGTGCACTTCGTGCACATGATTTAGAAAAATAAACGCCTTCGTGCGAAGGCCGAACGAAATCCGAAGTGCGTCATATTTTGGGGATGGGGGCGATTGGAAAGAAAGAAAGGGGGCTATAGGAGCGAGCGAGAGAAAGGGTCACGTTTGATTGGTTGAAATCGAGACGATTTTGTTCCGGCCCTAGTGGACGAAATCGGGCCGCCACCATATTTGCCAAATGTATGTATCGTTCCGTTGGCGGCTCGATCTCGGATCGATTTTTCTATAGTGAGAAGTCTTCTCACTGCTATGTGGGTATTATCTGCCCAATGAACAATGAGTAAACCCCTCTGCCTGCGACGCAGCGAGAGGAAGGTTGAGGAGGTTGAAAACGAAACCCCCGCGGCCTGCGACGGGGTTGAGGAAGGGGCAAATGCGACGTTCACTATGGAACCGCTCGTAGGCAGCGGGGGAAAGAGCGGAAGAAACCGCGAGGAGGAGAAGGTTTCGCGCGCGAGCTTGTGGGACGCTGCTGCGGAGGGGGAAGGGCGGAATGGGAAGAGAAGAAGGGCGAACGAAAACGAACGCGAGCTTGTGGGTTTCGATTACGAGGGGTGGGAAGGGCGCAAGAGTCGAGGGGCGATTCGAGCGGCAGCGCGAAAGAGAAGGGAACAGAAAAACGAGACGGAGCAACCCCGATCGAAATTCGGCAAAGTCCCGATCGCAGCAGTCGAAATTTTTCTAAGTCCCGGGAAGCACGCGTTCCGCTGACGGTGCAGTGCAAGTGCGGCTAAGTGTTAGAAAAGTTACCAAATATAGATACAAAGTGATTGTGATACTCTAGGTGTTGACTGCAATCTGCAAGGTAAGTTAAAACAACATTACGTTGCCCCGTAAGTGATCTAATATTCTGATGTTTTCTTTCTCTCCGACATGTGCCCGAGCATTGTGCATCGATGGAAGAAACCGCGCCATCGATCGGTGTACGCGGTGCAGTCTACAGCGATCATCAGCGCGAACAGGAAAGTTCTTGTATGCAGCCCGGATCACGCCGCCACAGCGACGCCAGCACAGCGACGCCACCAAACCAACGTAGACGACGCCACCAACACCAACAGCACGAACGGCGAACATCACATCATGACGACGTCACACCATGACGACGTCATCACCAAAGTGTTATGGCGTCACGGGGTGGGTTCAAAACAATTAGGAAAAATAAACGCCACCGCCATTGCGCGATGGCTTACGGACCAATCAAAGCGTACTTCATTTTGGGTAGGGAAAGAGTATAGGAAAGAAAGAAAGGGGACTAGAGGAGAGAGCGAGAGAAAGGGTCACGTTTGATTGGTTGAAATCGAGACGATTTTGTTCCGGCCCTAGTGGACGAAATCGGGCCGCCAACATATTTGCCAAATGTATGTATCGTTCCGTTGGCGGCTCGATCTCGGATCGATTTTTCTATAGTGAGAAGTCTTCTCACTGCTATGTGGGTGGCATCACGGCGTCCGGCGGAGGCAGCGGCAACAAAAAGTCCCAAGGACATCCGAGCTCCTCTCTCTACGGAAGGAGACGAAAACAAAGAACGTAAATTCGGTGGCCCCCCTTCCCTTGGTTTGCGACGTGTTTGCGAGCTGACGCACACATCACGATGATGATGTAATGTTGTGTCCGTTGCAGGGTTCCCATCCGAGCCAGCTATCGCTTGCACCCGCAACCAGGGTGTTGAATCGTTAGTGGTGGACTAATCCCAGGACCAGGACCAACGCGTACACATTCACTCGGTTCTGTTGGGGCTGGCCAAAGATGGTTTAGGTTGTCGTAGTGCCTTTGGTGGAGGGGGGTCGAGACGCACCTAATTGGACTCGGAACTTTCCGGTTTCTGCGAGCACGCTCATCAGCTGGTGCTGGGAATGAACGAGCAAAAATGTAAATTTCCTCAAGCAGCTCAGCCTGCGATCCCATCCGGGGGGGGGGGGGGGGGGGGGGGGGGGGTACAGCTGTGCCGATGAGGACTATATACCGTCAGGATGAGCCTACTGAGAATGTGCCGACCGACTGTATCTGCGTGCGTGCGTGCGTGCGTGTGTGGGGTATGTTAATGTTTTAATGAAAAATCTAATTTCTTTTCCAATTAGGAGCAAGCAGTTTCTGGTCAAGCTGCTGCTGCTGATGCTGTTGCCGATGGTCAACATCTTCATCCGGTTCCGGACTTTGTTTTGGTTTATTAATTCAGCAAACAGCCGGACCATGCCAAAGCGGTATTTGCAGGACAGTGGCGTGGAAAAAAACCGTTTGGACCCCAACTGCGTGTGCCGGTGGTTTTGTGATTGCGAGAAGTGCCTGTGGCACAGTTCTTTCCCCTCGCTTCTTTCCGACGAGCTGTATCCGGGTTTTTGGAAGAGAATTTTATATTTTTTTTACCAATTATCCGCTCGGGCACCCGATCTCCGTCATCGAGCGGAGGTGGTGATGATGACGGCATCCCGATAATCCAGCCCATCGCAACGACCCAAAACCGAACCAAAAACCTACTTATCTCCTGGCACGCTATCGATACAGTCGGCCGCTTGGCAATTCGATCAAACCCTCGGCGGCCAGCACGCGAACAGCTCTCTCTCTCTCGCTCTCTTTGCAGCTGTTTACTTTTCCCAGGGCCCCTGGATAGCGGGTGAGGAGGGCACGTGGCTCGTGCCCTCGTTAATCCTGGATTCTGGTTCGTGCTCGTTTTCGTCGATTGTGACCCGGTCGTGCGGGGGGCGAACAGCAGGATGTAAGAAGGGTAAACACAACAATTTGGTCAACCTCGTAATCTCTAGCTCAGCGATCTTGGCCCTTCTCTCCTTCCCTCTCACTCGCTCTCTTGGTCGATAAACTGTGGTCCCGCCAGATAGAGATGTGTCACACCTTGTGTTGGCTGAAGCGAAAACTCGTGGAACCTGCAGCAGACAGGAATTTACGGCAAAGCCCAACAGCACCGCCACCGTTGGAGCGATTAATGGATCGCTCCGGCCATCGATGCCACCGATCCCAAGCGTAACCACAGGGTTTTGCACCAAAGTCCTGGACACGGTACTGGGTGACTCGGTGACACTTTGGTCGACTTTCGTCGGGAAGTTGGTACATATCAATTTTCCCCTAATTAACACCTAACCAACCGACACCACCGCGGACAGCGCAGACGTTTTAACTGTTCCTCTTCACTGCCAGAGTCCCGAGTGGGTCCCCTTGGGACACGTAGTTTAGGTTTGCCGAAGCAACCCCCTTAAGTATCGTCGCCCAACGGTGTCCCTTTTCGAACGTTCGAACTTGGTTTTTGTCCGGGGTTGGTTTGGTTTCCAGAAGAAATTATCGACGTTCGTTCGGAAGCTGCGCAGCGAAAGCAGTCTTTTAGCGACCACTCGCGTTGTGTGGCACTTTTCGCACCCTTCAGTGGTGTAGCCCGGTCACCCCTGGGTTCTGGTATTGAGATTGTTATTCCAGCAGCACCGCACCACCGCCACTTCACCATCGCTTTCCATTACGGAAGATTGGTATCGTGTAGGTCATCGGTAAGAGAACGAATTTATTGAACACAAGCCGACAACCGTAACACATGGCCACAGCTCAGCAGCGGTGGTCGCCGTGCGCCGTGCAGTGCCGTCGCCGCAGCTTCGACCAGCTTCGTTTTGCGGTGCTGCTAATGCGTGAAGAATGCATTTCCGTTCCGACGACGTTTGCAAAACCATCGCCATCGTGTAGGGGGATAGCGTATCGTCGTATTGCTGGCTGGCCTCTACTGTCTGTCGTTGATCCCATTTTCCCGTTTTTCACAATCCCCGGCAGCTCCGGAGAAGGGATTCGGGGATTTATGCCGCCTGGTAGGACTGTCAGGTTGAGCAAATCTTTGGCTTAGGGAAAGGACAACGTCCTCGTGCCTCCTCGTCCTCTCCTGTGTTCTGTTGTTTTTGGTATTAAACCGAACAATCATATTTTGTTGCTCGCAATTGCGAAACCACGAAACCACCGGGACCACGGGACCGACCGCTACCGGTGGGCCGTGGAACAGACGACCTGGTGAAGGTGGAAAATTGCTTAATACCTCCTGCTGGCTGGCTGCGATGACGGTTAGGTGGGTTGAATACCCACCCTGAACCTGCTGCACAAACACAAACCCGAAGAGAATCAGTGGTTGGTCGGAAGGTGGTATAGAATGGCATCCCCAGACGTGTTTTTCCTAGTACGGCTTCGGGCGCCAGAACCGGGTGCTATACGCGGGGCAAGCTGTCGAGGAAGGAAGGTCTGGATGGCGCAGCAGGCCACCGTAATCTCCGCTGTCACTTGGCAAGGTCATGGTTTTGCGCCACAAAGTGGTGAGAGAAAGAAACCCCCGGGGGGGGAGGAAGCGCCTCCAGCAGCGCTTGCCACTCTACTGGGTGTGTTTCTGTGCGTGTGCGGCTGATGGTTGGTTTGGACTCTTTGCATAATCCAAGGGGAATCAATAGAAGTAAATGGCCCGTGACGCCCGTGAGTTGAGGGAAATCTTATTTTTCTCGAGTCGTGCCAGGGCAAAAGATGCCGGAGGGATGCGTGCGGCGCTTGTGCGGTTCGGCGTCGTCCTCGGTGATGGTCTCGGTGAGATAGTTTGCGTCGTAGCTTCTGCTGCCAGTTTGGAGAATGCTGTTGGTGTGCTCTGCCGGCCGTTCGGTGCAACTGTTGTGTTTTGCCAGCAACTTTCATTCACGGAACGGTTGCATCTGTTTATCTCGACCCCCAGGACCAGGAGCCCAAGTAAACATTTAGCAGCAACGAGCGATCGCAATGGACGGCCATCAAATGCACTTGCACAAAATGGAGCAGAGGTTGCGGGCCAACTTTTAATGCTGTGTAAATTATAGCCAATGCGGTTGGCCCCTGTTATCGGCACACTGAGAACGATGGACGCCAACAGCTGGCTTACGCGAGGGACCGACAGGGGGGAGGGGCCCTAGTGGTGAATATTCAAAAGCAAGTTTGAAGCATTGCCTGGCTCATCAAATGGTTGGGTAAATGGGTTGAACTTAAAACGAAATGAATGGCTAACGGATGTATAATATTATTTAATAATTACCATTTAAAAGCCATACAGCTGGGCCATATTCTTCTGAAAATCGAGTCCCGGGCATCTTAAGTTACGCCACTTCATGGTCGTCTTCCTGCAGGTGTTCCGGTTGGTCCGCCTGGTTCGCCTGGAAAGCGCAATTTGCATGCATAATGTTGCACAAAAGAAAACGCAGACGAGCGGGGCAAGTTACTCTCAAATCTGGCCTCAAATCAGCACAAGCGCACAGGGCTCGGATTGAATTGTTTGCTTTGCAGGACGCGGTGACTTGCAGATGCTGCTGGCGCAAAGGGCAAACCAAAACCAAAGGCAAAGTGTAATGCTTGGTATAAAGCCGATTGACTGACTGGCGCCGTCGGTTTTTCTCGTCGAACATGTGCCAATCGGATACCGAGGGGATGCATCGATAGGTTGGTTGTGGTGCGCGAGGGTGAAGCGTTACCCTAGGCGACGGTCGCCTGCCTAACGAAGGCCCGTCCATACCGTCTCCTTCCGATTCCAGTGATCGTGTCCCTTTTTGGGTGGTGAATGCATTTTCTGCCGATCGGCTCGTGCACCCCTGGTGTTGTGCGTTGTGTTATTTCCGGAGCACTGTAGGGGCAATACCGTATCACTCGGAATCGGTAAGGGTGGCCGTCGCGGCGCGGTGTAAGATGCATTTCGGTTAGGCGCGTGCGAAGCGACCTGCATGTGGGTCTCTTACCCACAGGTTCTCAGTGTCCGGTGCTTGGTGCTTCTACGGAAGCTTCTACGACACGTGATAAGGCCACTCTGGCCACTCTCTGCACCAGGGTAGTGCGCGGTACCGTTCTTGCAAGTCAGCTGACAAATATTTAAGTTCGACAAATGGACGTGTCCGTCGACGTACCGTCCGTTGGCAGCGGAGTGTCGGTCGATGAATGGATCGAACTGAAGGGATCGGCGCAGAGGTGAACACATCGAAGCATGACGATGTGCATTGGAACTTTGGTTACGGCTAGATCGAACGAAACGTGATTGCCAATCACCGGACTGGCGATGTGACCGTGGTGGCAAGATTGATTATGCTTTCGGTGTGCTTCCCCACCCCTCCTGCAGGGCTTGTGATTTCCGTTCACGTGCGATCCGATCTAGAACGTTGCCCTAGCCCTACTCATCCGATGCTCCGAAAAACACACACTGACACACACACACACACTCTCTCTCTCAAATCCATTCTCTTTTCTCCAGCGAGAGTGATTACTGATGCGAATGATTTGATTGACTTTGAGACTCGTGGTAGGTCAGCTGGGACCGCGTCATTTCTTGTTGGAGTACAGGCGGAGTCCTTTTCGCCTGTGCGTTCGCTTGCCCTGGAGTCTGAATTTGTTTACCAGTTCTTCTCACGCCGTCACAATTCACGTGACCTATATTGCGTTGGTTTCCGTCTCTTAAAACGCAGCAGTTAGGGACAGCTGATGACGATGACTGCCACAGGCAATCGGGCGTGCGTTTTCCGATCAAATTCCAACTGTCTTCAGTCGATCGACTGTAGGACGATCACAGGGACTGCCATGATGGCGCTCAGCTTAGCCTGCTCGAGTGTCAGCTGGTTGACAACGCTACTGTCGACAACATCTGGCCTTCGGTGGTTTAGGTTGGGGCCCTCCCAATTCCTCCGAAAAACAACGAGAATCATAGGATCGATTGATTATCAGTGAGCGCCGCGCAGTGAGCAGAAGTCAGTGTGATGGAAGGGTAACGACTAAGTATGGACAGCTCAACCGATAAATTGTTTAATTGAATGAAATTTATCGTTCCATTGGCGAGACGCAACGTTGAGGGTTGCACCCTCTACAGCACATCCTTCTTGCCGTTTATGGTTGCTTTAGTTTATGATGGTATTCAGTGCGGATTTGAATAAGAACTAACTATTTGAAATGTAATTGTGTGCGAGCTATGGCGTCGTATCACAGGCAACCAGTATTGCATACTGTATTCGAATTGTATTTTGGCTTTAATTATAATGTACTTGCATAAGAACGCTGTTGGCTTTGGCGTTTGTGATCTACAATTGATAGATTTGAACCCTCGGTATAAGCTATCTCCTACCAAAATGTGTCGGTGATTGAAATGATTCGATTGATTCAAAGATTTCACATAATACACTTTGAAGAGTTAGCATTCATGTAAAAAATGTAAAAACCATATTAAGCGAAAACAAATTAAATACCTTAGTCTCCCCCTAACACTGGATTCACGGCAAGGCTATCCCCAATTGCTAAAATGATAGTAGCAGACTCGAATTCGTGACCTGAATACAACGAAAAAATAACAAGAATAACGAGCACGAAACAATTTATTTTGTCTGTCACGTATTCACTGATACGATAATGTGTTGTTTTGAACCAAGGAACCAATTATTTTCAAAATGGACATCAGTTGTGCTGCGCTAGTTGGTACAGAATGTACTGTCTGCTCAAGTGAAAAGATCTGCATATTTCGTGATGTTAACGTATGGTATAATGTAGCACAATTCGCGACAGTACAGGCTTTCTGAAATTGTGCTTTGTATTCTCACAGGCTGTTTTGGGGCACGTGGCTAATCTTAGCTTCGGCGTCGGCTATGCAATTTAAGTGCAACTGGGAGAAATGCACTGTCTGGAAATGGGATCCTCCTAAGGACGGTAGGTTCGTGTTTAATCATGTGCCTCTCAATGTCGGTATTGTTGAGTTAGTGGATGCAAAGCTATCTACCGTCGATGTGAACATGACAGGAAGCATCATATTTCGCATTCACTCGCTGTATATAACTAAATCGCCAGTGAGCAGAGTTATCATGCCAGCATTGGGAACCATTACTACACTTCGGATCGACAAGACGGATCTACGCTCCATCTTCTTCAAGGGCGGCGGTAGTAGCCTAAGGGTTGTTCATATATCGAGCAGCAAGATGAATTCTGTGCCGGTATCGATAGCACAACTGACAATGCTGGATGCTCTCGTTGTTTCAAAGTCGCACTTTCAAGTCATTGATATGAATGTTGTTAGCGCGCTACAAAAATTGAATCTATTGGATTTGCATGGAAATAAGATCAAAACGGTGTATTGTAGCGCCGCCAGTAGTGCCAAGATTTTTTCCTCCCTTAGAACGCTCGACCTATCGGACAATGTTCTGAAGACGATCAATTTGAATGTATTCAGGAACCTGGTAGCACTGGAGACTTTGGATTTGTCAACAAATAGAATTAAGCTGTTAGTTGGTTCACTGAATATCACTAGTTTGAGCAGTATCCTCTTGGCCAATAATCATTTGGTGACATTGAGCTTTTGCGATTGGTTTGTAACCGGTGTGAGATCCTTGGATTTCACCAACAATAGCCTTGAACAGATGCCACCGTGCATTTCGCTATCTATGCCCAACATCGAGATTTTAAGTATAGCAAGCAATAAATTGGTGGATAACGAATTCATGTGGGATTCCCTGCATCGTCTGAGTCAACTGAGGTTTCTCAACCTGGCATACAACCTGCTTTCCAATGCATCGCTGACGAAACTTCCACCAGCACTAGGTACTTTGTACATTAACAACAATCGTATAACGCACCTCACGCTACCGAATGAGACGGAGGCATTGTTAGAAATCAATGCCGATTGTAATTTTATTACAGATATTAATCTGAACTGCATTTCACATAATATTTCCAAAATGCAAATGTACGGTAATTCGTTAGATTGCAGTTGGGACTTCTTGAGAGAAGTAAAACATGATAACATAACTTGTGTTAGAAGCCAAAAAAATAAGTCGCAGCTCCGCGAGTCGTGCGTCATGATGGCAGCGTTTGGCGGACTTAATGGCTCTGGTTAGTGTTTTAACGTTCGATTATCTAGCTTCGAATAGCACTTATAGCGTGCCAGATAGTCGCATAACTGAAAATTGAACGATGAACGATTTGTTTTATTTTTTTGTTTAAATATATCAAAACCAAGTATAACATTACTGCCCTTTTGGTTGAGTCATTTTAATATTTTTTCAGTTCTGTGATTTTATATGAAGTACACAAATTTCCTGTTGAGGTATCAATACGCGATCTAGGAAAGCACACTGAGTTTAGAATTGAGCAGCTAGTTAGTAATTTATTCCAAGACAATTGCTACACAATTATTGCAATAGTGATTTTCACGATAGAAATCCGAATGTATGATCGGACTCATTTTTGGCTAAAAAATAGATATGGTGTGTAATAGAAATATGGTACTTTGACATTTTCCAAAATTAAAAAGTCATCATGGAATCATCTGTTCGTTTGTCATGACAAATGAAATTTCAGATTTCGCGTTTCGTTTAGCATTCTTTCATCTTTTAGTTCTATCCATTTTATGTACCATTCGCTTATTGTTTGTCCGCTGTGAACATTGGATCTGTGAGTTTTACTTTGGTACGCCTTTTCATAGGAGAATGGTTTTCAACCCGTATTTTTGTCCCGCTGAGGTCAGTCAGTTGGAAATGTTTTATGGATTAGATGGATGGATTAGAATAACGTGTGCCTAATTATTGCTTGATACTGCTGCAAATACCACCATGTTGTTGTAGAAATGTTGCCTAGATGCTTTGAGCGAGTTCTTACAAATGCCTCGGTGATCATACTTACTATCAATCGGCTTCATCTGGATGAGATGAAAAAGTTTCACTCATCTTATAAGATGATCAGCTTAGATTTGTCTGGGAATATGTTGTCGCATGTTACGCTCACTGAGAAAACGCTTCCACCGAAACTGTTATCTTTGAATCTGTCCAAAAACCGCCTTCAGAGCTTCGAAATACCTTACGCTCCTAACAAACTTTTTTCGATAAATCTAATTCAAAATTGCATAAAGTATTTCGAGTTGGATAAAGCTGCTCCGGATCTGTTTCAATTGCTGATGTACGACAATCCTATGGACTGTAGCTTCCGATACGATGTAGACGCTGATTATGATGGTAACATATCGAACGCTAGGTGGATTCACTCCATAGCTAACTGTTGATTGTCTCATGTAAATTCCGAACATGGCAGCAGATAAATTTAGAATCAGAATTAGTTTAGTTTAATTTGTATTCATTTAATCAATAACGGATAATATGGTTTTGGAGCATTAAAATCAATTGTAAAAAAGTATAACAGTTTTTAATTATGTTCTTCTACCTTCTGCTGGCATTGTTGGAAAAGCTGCATTTTCTTTCCAAATATGCACTTTGTCTCAATCGAGGATCCTCCCATCTATTTTAATTGGAATGGTACACCATTCGAAACGTACCATTCCAATCGTTCTTAATGGATACTAATCTCACGTTTAAGAAGCATTGAGAAAGGGTTTGGAAAATAGGTGTTCCCAATATTGAGCGAAAGGAAAAGGGAGCTAGGTACAGCTTTTTGTGGCACTATTATCCAGAGTCACGTGTCAATAATTCTAAGCGAAAATGATCATGGTTTTCGCTTGGTTAGTCGGTCCATCCACTACCATACGACCATTTAGAGCCATTACACGAGCAACGATGAAACACTATTCAAAATTAAAAATCCATCAACCATACACGGGAAATTGTCAATTACAATTCGTGTATGATAACAAATACAAGTTCAAATGTGGAACATATTTTCTTTCACCTACCAGTTGTTTCTATTCCTACTAGGTTATTCGATTTGTAATCCTCAGTATCACTTTAACGGTTCATCACCTCAGCCTCACACGATTTTTAAGCTTCAACATCTGCTATAGGAGAATGGTTTTAACCCGGCTTTTTCTCCTTCTAAGGTTAGAAAATTGGTATGGTATTCCGTCATATTTGATAACGTGTGTTTAATTCTAGCTTAACACTGCTGCAATTGCCACCATTGTCATTTTTTCAATTTTACTGTGATAAGGATTTCACTTGCACGCTCTCCAGTTGGGACCCATTGAAGGAAGGCACGTTCGTGCTGGCTCACGTATCGGAATGGCATAACATCATAACATTACGGAACATGATTGCTATCCACGTGAATAGTGAAATTTTCGAAAAGTTTGAACGCACCAAGCGTCTTAGTAACCGAACATCGTTCCTAGTTTTGAAAATTGAAAACTCACCAATTCGAAGCTTTATACTGAAGGATAAGAGTATTTATTCTCAAGTTGAGCTCAGGAAGACTTTATTACGCAGTTTAGTGTTGGGAGTTGATTGTAAGCTAGAAAAAATATTGGTGGTTCATAGCCGATTAGAGCGACTGCCTCAAACCCTGGCTAACCTTCAATCGCTTCTTCATCTTGAAATCACGAATTCACAAATACAAGCAGTGAATCTCAATACGATCGGTCGACTACCGAAGCTTGAGTTTTTGAACTTGAGCAAAAACAAGATACATTCTTTGTACTATACTGACGATCTAGAACTGTTTCCACGTTTGTTGCTTTTACATTTTGAGCGCAATCAGCTACGAAGCATAAACTTTAATTTGTTCAACAAAATGACGTCGCTCACCACTATTAACTTGAACGACAACAGTTTAACTACTGCCTCAGGTGCGATAGTTTCCAACACAGTAACAACAATTGAGCTATCGAACAATCAATTACCTTCGCTGGACTGTTGCCAATGGAGATTACCACGTCTACACAGCTTCACTGCCACTAACAATAAACTAGAAATGATGCCTAGATGCTTCGAACGAGTTCTTACAAATGCATCGGTGATCATACTTGATAACAATCGGCTTCATCTAGATGAGATGGGAAAGTTTCACTCATTTTATAAGATGATCAGCTTAGATTTGTCTGGGAATATGTTGTCACATGTTACGCTCACTGAGAAAACGCTTCCACCGAAACTGTTATCTTTGAATCTGTCCAAAAACCGCCTTCAGAGCATCGAAATACCTTACGCTCCTAACAAACTTTTTTCGATAAATCTAATTCAAAATTGCATAAAGTATTTCGAGTTGGATAAAGTTGCTCCGGATCTGTTTCAATTGCTGATGTACGACAATCCTATGGACTGTAGCTTCCGATACGATGTAGACGCCGATTATGATGGTAACATATCGAACGTTAGGTGCATTCACTCGAAAGTTAACTGTTGAATTGTCATATAAATTCAAATCAAATAAATTCAGAATCAAAATGCCTTTAGTTTATGTATCTGTTTACTTAGTATC
Source organism: Anopheles darlingi (assembly GCF_943734745.1). Lineage (NCBI taxonomy): Eukaryota > Metazoa > Arthropoda > Insecta > Diptera > Culicidae > Anopheles > Anopheles darlingi. The sequence continues at coordinate 67,316,248 of NC_064874.1, forward strand.
CGTTTACATGTTTATGTACAATATATCTTTGGGACAATAAGACCAATCGTTAAAAATGTTACAATTCTTTGGGATGCTGGTCTGCCCCATTTTGAGTGCATGACAATGACAATGAAACAGTAATCCGTAGATTGTAGTTGGGACTTCTTTTTTTAAAACATATATAAGGACGAACGAGCCGTATTTTTAGTTAGAACTTCTTGAGAGAAGTTAAACATGATAACATAACTGGTGTTAGAAGTCAAAGCAGTTCGTAGCTCCGCGAGGTGTACGTCCTGATGACAACGTTTGACGAAATTAGTAGCACTGGTTAGTGTTTCAATGCTCGACGACTATCATGTTTCGCCCACATATCACATATCGCGTTTAACTATGGGCCACGCATGTTTAATAGGTTTCTGTATTCTCTTATCTCAATATTTCAAAAACAAACAAAATCTAAACAAACCTTTCTGGAAACTGCTGAACAACATGTTCAGAAAAATAGATTTAATATTCGTTATTTCTAGCAACAATAAATTTGCGCCTCATGGAAAACACTTGAAAGTACACTTTTCACTCCATAATAGTGGACAATCGCTGTTAATTAGGAAAACGATTGTTTGTTGGCTATTGTTGTCTAGGACTAGTAATACCATTATCATTATGGTGAACCCGTGCCCATGATTATTGTCATCACAATAAAAACACTTTTGGATCGGACATGCTCTGTACACGTAATTTAACTTGTGTTGCTTGTGTTTCCCTGAGTTCAATCTTAAGGTGTAAGTGGTAGAAGTGTGTAGCATCAACGAGTGTTATTGGCAATTTTTTTACGATGAAAAAGTCCTTTGGAAGGTATGTAGAATTCACACGATCTGCCATGTTGTGAAATGGTGAGCTTCGAAGATATATTTTTCAGGATTGTACTGGTACTTCTTCAACTAGCGCAAACGGACCAATTTCGATTCTCCTGTGACGTGGATTTTGAATGTACCATTTGGAATTGGAACCCTCGCAAGGAAGGAACATTTGTTTTGGAGCACGTACCCGTGCATTATACAGTATTGACACTGAAGAACGTGATGTTAGTGAGCATGAACAGTAGTATTCTTAGTAGGTTTATGCATACTAGGTCTAACATTTCAACAATGACATTAGGTTTGGCAGTAGAAAAATCCCCGATAAACAGTTTTGCACTAATGGACAATAGCAGTTATGACAATATCGCATTTAAGCACACGCTGCTCACATCAATCGAATTTGGAAGCAATTGTAGTCTGCGGAATCTTTTTATTGATTATAGTCGCCTCGAAAAACTACCATCTAGTTTAGGCCATTTAAAATCACTGGAACAATTAGACATCGCTCATTCCTTAATACAAGCAGTTGATTTCAAAATCATGGAATACCTTCGAAAGCTTGTTTATTTGAATCTATGCAAAAACAGAATACACTCTCTGTTCAGCTCAGCCGTACTAAAGGATAACTATTTGATGTCGGAGGTTTCTCTACAACAGAACAAGCTACGCAGCATAAATTTGAATATTTTCAGCTTCATGAAGGCCCTGACTAAACTTGATCTGTCGTCCAACAATATGGTTACAGTTACAGGTGCTATCGTTTCTAGTAAGCTGAATTCTATCGATTTTTCGTTTAACCATTTAATGCAGTTGGACTGTTGTTACTGGCGAGTTCCAGAACTTCGTTCATTCGCGATGGGAAATAATAAGTGTACAGCTTTACCCCAATGTATGGAGCATACTCTTTCGAATGTCGTTTTTTTTGCAATGAACAATAACCATCTCAGCCTCGATGAAATGCATAAGTTTAATGTGTTTTCTAATTTGCACACGCTTAACTTGGCAAATAACAGAGTATCGCATGTCACATTCAGTGAAAACACTTTACCGAGGAAACTGTCTTCATTAGATTTATCGAATAACTATCTAACTAAACTTGAAATTCCATTCGCTCCTAATACAGACTTTTCAGTTACTGCTGACTACAATTGCATTGTAAGTTTTAACATGAGCAATGTTTCGCGTAATTTAATTCAACTATCGATGATCAACAATCCAATTGATTGTTCTTTTAATGCGCAATACGGCATAAATGTTACAACTAGAACATGCGTAAAGAATGAAAATGCATGCGCCGGGTAATTTTGTTACGATAATACTACAGCCAATATTGCTTGGAAGCCCTGTTGGTTTTCTTTGTGTTGGGAATGAAACTGAAATAAATAAAAATAAAAATGATAAAGTTTTATTTGGGTTTCGTTTTAGGTTAGTATTCTCTCAAATGCTTTAATTTTTTATACAATTCCAAACTCAAACTCACTCTATGATGGTTTTCAAATTACGCACTATCGTGGGTATGGGATATTTAATTTTATTAATAGATTGCCAATTCTTCGTTGGAATATTCATCTTTTAAAATGAAGAGCGTGTGTAATTAGAAGCCACTGCATTACCATCCAGAAGTAAGTAAACTTCTTGTGGTAACCTTGTTACATTAGTAATTTCGATGATAGCGTTAAACTTCAAATTGAAAATAACAACCGATGTACTTTCGTAAGGAGTAAAATCAATATGTACTAATCGATTGTGTTCCAAATTCAAGTATGTTAGGTCGTGCCAGAATTGTATGCAATCCGGCAATCGTTCCAGTCGATTATACGATAATTCTAGCTTAATAATTGCCGTCGTATTCCAGCCACAACAATTTACAGATGACAACATGTTCCCCGATAAGTCAAGTTCTTTTAAAGACGCAGTTTGCAAAGATCCCTCCAGCTGCTTAAGCCTATTGAATTGTAGATTGAGTTTGATTAGCGATACCATCCCGTCGAATAGCGAGAGATTGATGCGAGCTAGCTTGTTGTGACACAGATCGATTTCGCTCAGCTTCTTGAAGCAGTGAAAGTAGTTTGATGACTTTAAGTCTTTTATAAGATTGTGGGACAAATGTAACATCCACAAGTTTGGCATTTTTGAGAAATTATCAAAATCGATCGTACCTAGCTGTAAAAACCTTATCGAAATATCTTCTAGCCCTATCATAGATGATATAGAGCTTAGAATGGAATCGACACGCCCATGCTCGACAACCAGATGTTTCAGATTGTCGTTGAAACTGTAATCGATTCGCAATATCCGCATTCCGATAATAGAAAGTCTTTGTAGCGTGCTGTTGATCGGTACGTTTAGCCTGCCGATATTTGATAGCTGTAGAATGAGCTGATGGGATATGTTCGACAAATTGGACACGTCCAGAGTTGTTAAAGAGGAGTCTGTGATGGTTAGAACCGAAACGTCTTCCAAGCACATCTTCAGCATCTCGACCATCAGACTGTCCGTCAGTTTGCTGCATGTACATGATCGGTCTAACTCACATCGCATGTCAATGAGTGCGAGTGCGCAAGCGAATAATGTTACTAGAAACAGTTTTGTTATAGTTGGATACCTGTGGAATGAGAGCAATCACACTCTCATTGATGCTGCAATATTTGTTGATTAATGCCTCCTTAATCTGTACTTACATAGTATGATTTATGATCGTTCTCTTCACGGCTGGAAGTATGGTACAGCACTGGGAGCATTCTCAGTGTCCGCATTTTATTTAATGAGAACATACATTTGGAATAAACGTTTCTCGGAATTTTGTGGTACATCAGAAAACATTTCCCCGAAATAGAAATTCTCGGGTATAAATTAAATATAAATCAGCTTTCAATTTATTTTTTTGTTGGTTCTGCAGTAATGGAAGCTACACCATTTGTCAGCAGATACCTTCCATCATCCTGATCATCCTGTGGCAAATCTAGCACCAAGCATTCAGTAAATCTTATAACACTTTAGTTGAAATGATTAGTTTGGTTGTCGTTAGCAAAGTTCAATATCGGCAAGTTCAAGTTCGGTTCGGCAGTAAATATGGACGAACAGATGCCGCTTTACCAACGTTTTCTCAGATGCGCATTGGGTTTGTTTTGTTGTTTCAATCTTAAGATAGCAAATAAACTACAACGCGATACCATGGACAAAACGGGCGAAGATCGTTGGTCTTCCTCTCAAAACATATTAATAAACAATTTATATCTCTCCGATAAAATACACGAGGTCGGTTACGGGTTTCATTCGTTTCATCTGCAGGTTATGGCCGTTTGATTAAACATGCAAAGCGGCTCCGGCTTGCGTTTTAACTGTTTACGCTAATCGTTGTTTTCACACAAACAATTCGGAACGTTCTAATCAACAATATCACTCTATACTAGAACAGGTTGCCTCCGGAGGATGTTATTTGAAAATCAAAATAGACAAAATAGCCAGGAAAATCCAAAACGCGCATAGCGCCGCATGAAATGTCTGGGAAAAACTCAAAATACGCGTCGCAACACAGGAGATCCATTCGTTTGAAGTTGTATCTGGCGGGCTCTGTTGAAACAAGTGTAGAGCAGCAGAACATCGGCCCTGGTTTGCGGCCAGGCGTATCGCTTTATCGTTCGGTTTGTTCTCGTTTTTTTTGCATCTTCGTTGATTGATGAAAATGTGCTGGCCGCATGCATCTTCTCCTGTTTGGCTACCGATAACCTTTTTCTGGGTGGAGTCAGGTGGTATTTAGTTCAATGTACTGTTATCAATGTCAAACAGAATTGTTAAATGACCTTCATTTTAAAAGATACTGTTGCCATTTAAAGGCTATTATAGCTCTTATCTTAACATCATACATAAACATCTAGTTTTCCTTGACTATATTAGATTGATACATACATTAACCGCCCCGAGAATTGCACGTTTCCTTCAATGCCATTACCGTGCGTCTTTTGTTTCAGATTATCGTGTCAGCAAATACTGCGGAGAACATCTGATAGTACGCAACGAGATTCGCTGGGAGCCGCTAGATGATGATTACGAATCGTCCGAATCCGATGCTAATGATGCCAGCACTGATACACCTACGACACTGGAACCGATTCAAAGAACCGGACCCTCGATGCTCGATACTCTCATGCCATCGAGAACAAGCAGCGACCCACCTGAGCCCCAGCAGGTTGCCTTTGTTTCATTCGAAGATTCGGTTGTGCACGATTCCGTCGCTCATGGGTTCGCTGTTACCGATGGGCGTCAACGTGATCGACGGTTAACGCGTGAGGATGAACCACGAGCTGAGGCGTTGCATGCGGCCACGGTGCACTCGTTTCATAATTTGAAAATCCTGAAGCCCATCGAAGAGCCAGCTAGTGTGAACGATACGGACGATCGTGCGCTGGAACTGGAGGCGGCCCGCAATCGGAATCGACAGCGGCAGAAGGTGTTCTCGCAGGTGATTAGTTTTAGGATTCTCTAAACACGAATTTAGGTCTGGGTAATTGCAGGGTATGTTTTTTGTTCAATGCGTTTATCCAATCGGTACTAACCATCTTTGCTTAGTTCCTAAATGATCATACGTAAAGTATTTCAAGTATTTTATTTAAAAAAAACCGCATGAAAACGATTTCATTCATGTCTTGTCAATGGTGGTTCTTTATTGTCATTCGCTTAAAGGTTTCCCTGCCGCAGTTCATACGATTACATGCTCTTTTTACGATTGTGTGTAAAAAACAGTAGCAAGATTCATAAATTGCCCTTCAACGGCCGATACAGTATTGGTCAGTGCAGTTGTATCAACGGGCACTTTTTGTAAGGCAGATTCGAGGTTGGTAATGGCGCTTCTGAAGTCAGTAACGGCAGTGTCAAATTTGGTGCGCTTCTGTGATGAAAACGCCGAGGTATAAGTCGAGCTGAAGTTTGGATATTGCGCTTTCACGGCCGTAATCGCAGCAAGGGCCTTGTTGATGTTATTCTGCGAGTCTACACCGGCGATGACTTGTCTGACGGTATTGGGAAGGATAGACATTTGCCCCAGGATAGCGCCCAGCGCATCTTGGATCTTGGCAATGCTGGGCGACTGGGCAGAGCTGCCGGCCTGCAAGAAATCGAAACCAGTAATCGTGTAGTTCGACAAACGGCTACATTTGAGCGAGTATGTGCAAAGTGTCTTACCACAAGGGCGCAAACCATTACGGAGAGTACGAGAAGTTTCATCGTGCTTGGGTTTGGGTTTTCGCTGTCCGGACGTCGCTGATCACTGGATAACTGACGATGGCTCAATGAACTCCAACCAGTAGATTCGATTTTTATCCACTCGCCAACTCCACAGACCGCTGTTGCTAGCGTCCAGGGTCGGATGATAAGCGATTGACACAGGTGGTTGCCACATGTTTGCAGTGATACACGCGTGCCAGAGGTTCTGTGTAGCGGGTACACCTAGCTAGGCCAAGGGGGGTCACACATTTTACTAATACAGTTTGAAACGTATTTCATGTACCCTGCGGATGAAGTTTCCAGAAAGAAATCGAAACTTATACTACCTTCAACAAGCATGTACTAGTGTTCCGTTGAAATGTTTGTATAGTAATTTTTGTTTTACCAACATATCCAAGCAGTGCTATTGGTGTGAAAGGAAGGTAATCGCGTTTTAGTCTTATGAATTTGTCTCAATCAATCTAGAGATGGTCATGCAAACGCCATTTGTTGTCCATCCAATCCCAATTTTCCCAAAATCTACTTCATTTTACCATGCTAAGTAAAGGTAATGAAGTTAGTGGCACATTAAAAGAATAGAAACATTGTGCTGAAGAGCAATGCCATGGGTTGGAAAAATTGGGTGTAATAAATAAGATGTTCCGTCCCATTCCATCTCAACCTCGCATCTCAATCATCTGAACAAAGCAGTACAGACCGCATTGTACAAAAGCCAGTAAAATGCGGGACACCTTTTCGTAGTAGCTTTTTGCCGTCATTTATATCGCAAAAACAAATGAATCTTCTGATATTTCGTTGCATGTACTTGGGTGACACTACGACCTGTTCCGGTTGGGTTGGCTGCATTTCGCTTCCGTTCGGTCAAGGATTTTCGAGTGCTCAAAATTCTACCCAGCAACCTAGATGTGGTCGAGGACATCAAACAGATTGGCAACGAGTACTACTTCAAAAAGGACGTCGAGGTTCTGGTGGATGATAACGAGAATGCAATTGTCGAGCATACGGATGCGGAACGCGACAGGTCAGCCGAGGCGGCAAACGGCCGGCAAGGGGTGAACTACACTGCGACCACCAGCGATGGGAGTGAAATGACTGAAACGCTAGACATCGTCGTGTTACCGGCGCCAACGAAGGATATCGAAATCTACGAGAACGAAGTCCTTCCGGAATCGGAATCCCAGTCACCGGACGATCTCAGCGTCATTGGGTTGATAACACCCACTAGATTGACGCCTAGCATCTCGTACACTTCATCCATGGCGACGGTATCGGTCGAACTACTATCACATCCGGTCACAGACAGTCCGCCGGCTGATCCGTCATCAGCGAACCCGATCGTAGTTGATACAACCCTTGGCCATTGGGATGAAGATCGGTTGGTACTGCCGGAACTTGAAGATTCGAGCGAGTTGTTATCGGGACAGGCCAAACCTAACCGAACTACCAATGATGACCAGGATAAGTTTCGCTTCGATAATGGTACATTTAGAAACATTCAAGAAACGGTACGAAAGGAGCTTGATGAAAGCTGGGATCCGATCCCTTCCCCGGAAAACTATGATGAAGATGCTGACGACGACGAGGAGGATGATGAGTACGAGTCGCATCCATTCGGCAAGGGATCGATGAAATTTCACAAAAAATATACCAGGTAATGAACGGGGCGGCCAGAACTATTTACGGTAAAGTTATTGTATTGGGTTTTCATGATCTCTTGTTCCTCACGCTGTAGCGTCCAACGAACCCTGCTGAAACGTCCGTTACGCCAGGGTTTCCTCATGACGCCTGGCTATCCGAAGTACTACATAGGAGATAGTGTCTGCCAGTGGACGTTGTATGCCGGGTTGCATCAAAGAATAAAACTGACGGTGTTGGATCTAGCGCTTCGTCGTAAGTGTTCAAATACGCTTGTAAATGATTTCAATGCGTTACCTATGATTTGAACATGTTATCTCTTTCCGTCATCCCGCAAGATGATGATGAGTGCCGGGACTACCTTCACGTAGTGGACCTCAACACGAATCACACGCTGTTCCACAGCTGCACGGAAAGCACGCGTCCGATAGAAATCGTCAGTATACAGGAGCGTCTTGAGGTAGGTTTAGAGTTGTTGGGTGGCAGTTAGCCTATGTTGATGTTATGATCAAGTTGATCTATTTTTTTTACATTTCATGTCGTAGGTGTCTGTGAGAACGACAACGAAAGTAATTTATCCCAAACGCGGAGTACTGTTACATTATACGGGTGAGTGGCTATATATTTCTATATTTCTTTTGCGAATCTACTTTCACTTTTTTAACGTTAAGCAAACAGTTTTATCGAACTAAGAGAACCTTTGTTTAGTGTAGAAACCATTTTTTCTCTTATAAAAGCCTCATCACGTGGATTATCCCTCCAGGCTAAACTGACAGAGCGTATATCCTTAAAATAATTATGGGTTTTTACATTATTTGTTTAAAAAACAAAGGGAATATCTAAAGAAAGGACGGCTCGTCCAGAACAATCCTAGGTGCGCTGTGGTCTGCACCCAATAGGTATGAGTGCCGGCTGTCTGGCTTGCTAGTGTTACAACGTCGATACTACGGGACGCGTGCCCAGCATGGGACAATGCATTAAGGCAGGACATAAACTGTGTGAACTAAGGATAATAGGGTACGCCTGCAGTTTGAGACTATGGGGCGGCGGAAGGTCCTCAGAGCAGTGTCCAGCGGGTCCTTCTGGAGTCGGTCGATTTCCGTTCGACTTTATCCCGTACTAAAATCTGTCCTTGAAAGCCAGAACGGGCCTTGTCAATATTGGAAATATTTCCATTTCACCGTTTTATTAAAACGGCTCATTTAAATTGAATTGAAATATTTCAACCAGAGATGGCGCTAGTGTGCATTATCGGTGTTGCAGAGAGAAAATTTTGCGGTTTAACGCACTCTGGACTTTAACCCTGGAAATCCTGTTGTTTTGGTTTTTCCGAGATAAAAGAAGTGAATTTTTTTAAAAGATTTTTGAACTGTTTTTTCTCGGCTCTAGCGCTCGGCTGCGAGGCGCCATCACCAACGCCGGGTCGTATGAAATTGGTTCGACGGACGGAGCAAAAGGCCAAGTACGTTTGTGATCCGCTGCACGTTTTCCCCGATACGGGCGAATCATCTCGTGAACTCATCTGCACCGCGAAACACGCGTGGAACCGCGCTCTTCCGCCCTGCGTCGGTAAGTATTGATCAAACAACATCCGCTGCCCACGATGCACTTCCGGCCTCAGACTCTGCCACGCGGTGCACGATTCCGTCGTCGGCATCATCAGTGGATTTCTCGGCGTGGCCACGGCACAAAAAAGTCGTGTGTCCGCGTGTGAAAAATGTGTTTTGGTGTTGCCGAAAAAGTTCAAAGAACGGGAGACATTGACTGATTTGTTGCGACAGCGTTTGTTTATTGTACGCGACGGGAATTCGTGTGCGTCATCTGCCTAGTGCGATATGACCCGCTGCTTTCTTACCATCCCATACCTTCGATTAGCGGCATGGTACGCTGCGTGAAGAATTTTCCTGATAATAGTTTACTGCAATAGCTCCATGTTAATGGTTGTGGTGGCTCAACGATGTCTCCATGATTTCGAGTTTGCACGTGTGAATGGCACGTGATGTTGCACAAGCATGTTGAGCAATATGCTCCCGAAATATTATGTAAAGTGGCACTCAGTGCTGGCAAATGAAGCAACAGTTGTTCTGTCGACTAAAAAACATGCAGTAAGGTCCAACCATGCAAAGTGCTTTGTTTCAATGAGTTAGGGATCAAAATGTACGCACCGTCTCCCTAATAAACTTATGATTCGTTTTGGAATAATGGACTAGATTACACGAGCGCACCAGAGTTCATATCAATTTGCTGTGGTATGCTTGCAATCGCTAGCTTGATAAGGTAAATTGATAGTCCAGCTCTCAGTTGCCTTAACGAACCAATAGCGATCGCATGATGGTAGCAGCTATTCAGTCTTCTGACTAAGCCTTATCGCTCCTATCGGCTTGTTCAGTGCACTGCTGGAGCTACAGCTTGAAGGTAAACATAGTGCAGATGTGCTTCTATGCTGGGTGTTCTTTCTTGCGGTTCAAGCATACCGAGTGTCTTCTGGGGAGCGGACTCCTTGCGTAAAACTAGCAGTTTGTCTTTTCATTTCTCTTATCCGGTAATGTATTTTTAGAAAAACGAACAACCGAAGGTAGCGGACTTGTGTCACACTACGAACAGAAGCGAAGATTCGGCGAGATCGACAGAATGTCGGACAACCAAGCAGACACGGTCTATGGTAAGTGGCAACAATTCTGGCGTTCGACATACATTAATCAATTTCTTCCGTTTTTGTTATAGATATTCTTATTCCATCGTTTGTCATTGCGGCCCTATTTATTGTTAATGGCATCGTATTTGCGGTCATCATGCGCTATCGCAACAAACGAAAGCAACGCCTTGATCTAGAGAGTAAGGAACTGGCAGAACTGTAAAGAGAGAGAGACACACCCTTATCGTTGTCCACATCCATCATCCGATTTGTTCCCCGCATCATCTTTATCGTCAATGCATTGCCTTGTGTGAGAGAGAGAGGGCATATGCTTGGAGCCAGTGTCAAGCGTCATAAAGCCATTGGAAAATGGTATGAGAGAAGGTTCGAAATTAAAGTATTGGCTAAGCTGTTTCGACACTGCGCTGATCTTCGCCATCTGCATGCTTTCCCTGCCATTTTTACCCGTAATATTTGTGACGTTGTAGCAACAGAATGAATCAGAATCTTTGTCCTGGTATAACAAATTACTCCACTACTAGTCCCCGGTTTACTGAACCTCATTAAAGGCAGAGCAACATTTTTCTTTGCACCTGGCTAGCTTTCTAATGGAATCTTTGGAAGACCAGACAGCAGGCGCATCGTAATGGTCAATGGGCGGCCAGCCGTTGCAGTTTAGACGGTCAACGGCATATACGAACCAGTCGTGGAAGGAATACAATTACAAATTCCAGCAGTACGATGATAAGCAAGCTATAAAAAGACACTGAATCAATCAGTTCTGACCAAGTCCGGTAGTGCAGAACAGGAATGACATGCACCGAATCTTACCTTCTCCTTTACTGCACGCTTGAAACGAACAGGGAAACAAACAGTTAGCAAACATGACCAGAAGTAGCTATCAAATAATGATGCTAGTGGTTAAGTAAACCTGGGTGATCTGTAGAATGGCAGAAGAATTAGCACCTGGTAGATGGGAACCAGTGGGTTCCGCGATGAAAATAAATTAAAGCGAATGTCAATGGCAGAAAAATGAAAATTGATCGATGGAAAGACGTAAGACTGTAAGATAACCGAAAATGTGTAAAGTGGACTGAACAGTGGTGGTGAGAGATGCGTGGTAATCATTACCACTGCCCGGTTTCACCGGTCATTTATGAGCTAGTTTCTGCGATGGAGATTAAAAAGCGCACCGCGATTCCACCTTCATCCGAGCCCAATACAGATACAATCAGCATCAAGCGTTTGTTAGAAATCGAGCAATCACGCACCAAGGAAGCAGCTTTTTGCTGATTCGTTTAATGTGTTACACGGCTGAGCATAGGAATGTTTAGTGGGCAAAGGGTAACCGTTTTTTTAAGGACAATATGCATTGTCTAGGAACGGATATGTATAAACCGGTGTGTTGAAACGACACGTGTGTTGTTGAATCAGTTACTCTAGCATCGCACCATGTTGATGCACACCAACCCAGGAACCACCGGATCATCGGCAAAATCAATGTCACCATTACGCACCCGTTTACTTGTGTGCATTTTTAGGCGGCGATTATTGTCCTTGCAAACACAGCTAATGCTATGCCAAAGATTAGAATTATACCCTGCGGTGAACGATGCTCGTATGTTGCTGTTGAATGTTGCTTTGCTACGTCCTATAGAAAGCGCGGAAAATGTCTACAAACTTTAAAATTTTTCTCTTTCTGTTTACTGCTTACCGCCAGCGAATAGGTTCTCAATATGAAAGCGAGGGGGGCATAATCCGATGTGGACCAAATCCGTTTTTCATTTCCGAAGACTTGGCGCAATTCGTTTAGTTGCTCTTAGGACCGATCTAGGGAAAGACCGTGGTGAAGGCAATGCATATCATTATTAGTTTTCTGCTGGTTTACGATGCATGATGTGATATAGGGAGTCTGAAAGCGATCGGTATATGCAAAGGCGGAGCTACAAACATACACACACGCTCACATTCACACACATATATAAATGAACATATTTTGCTATTCTGCATTTACCTTTCCTTGTCTGCTACGGCGCCACTGAGTCAGGATTATATGCATAGCCAAGTGGAGATAGCAGCAGCAGGTTATAGAAGCTTACTGGTAATTCGAGAGTGAGGATCAGTTCCGATGCAGTATCAAAGAAAGCCCTCAAAATCAATTATCGATGAACTTGTCAGGAGAAGATGCGAATGTACGATGAAAGCGAACCGAAGAAGAAAACATGTTACAAAATGAAAAGCTGACAAAAATACAATTCACCCTTACAAAAGTACAAGACAAAACGGTAAAATGGTATACAATTCCGAAACTGCCCAACCCTTAAGCCATATGTTCAAACGTTTTTTTTCAATTTTAGCAGTTTAGAACACATCTTTCAGATCACAGGCAGCTTCTAAGAGATGATGAGTACGGATGGTCGACGGATGGATGGGGGGAATGGTTCTGAAAAAGAATAATGTACCATGTGCTAGTAGAGACATCTCCGGTAAGTATTGAAAAAACGATTGCAATTTTTATTTGCCTTTATTGATTGCCTCTTTAAGTCGTTAAACACGGCAGACATTTGCATCGTAAGATTCGCAGTGCTTCCTAAGCTTTCCTAAGCTATGCACTGATTGTAGGCACTGGCTATGGCAGCGAAATCGGCAGCCGCCGAGTTGGCAGTACCAGTCGTACAGGCGGCGACCTGGTTGGCGATGTTGGCAACATTGACCACCTCACCTGCCTTGATGGTGGCGACATCAAGCGCCACGTTGTTGATGTAAGCGGGAGCGTTCGGTACGGTTGCACTGGTACAGGTCGTGGTTGGGATGAGCAGCTGCAGACAGAATTTCACAGAGTTGGTCGTACTGGTAAGCCGCGAGACGGCCGAGTTCACGACAGCAACCGTGTTGGCCAGCAAAATGTCGGCCACAGCAGTTGCCTGCACGACGCATGATCCCAGGGCGGTGGTGTAGTAGACGTTGGTGCGTGTGGCCAACGGTAGATATGTCTTCGAGCAGGCAACGATTGTTGCATTGGTGCTGGCAAGGTTCGCAACCATCGGCTGGATGACGGCGGAAGCGTTGGCGGAGATGGAGGCGTTTGCTGCGACGACCGCATTCAGCGTGATGTTATTCAGCAGCTGCAGACTGGTTTGGACATCCGTGACGAGGCTGGTGAGATTGTTAAGGGCCTGTGAGACGGCCGCCGTCACACGCTGTTTCGTCGTACCGGCGAACAGATTGACCACATTGTTCAGCTGATTCAACGCGCTGTTGATGTTTCCTGTTGCGCTGATTAGGGCCGCAGCTGTCGCTGGCTGGACATTAGCAATCAGATTGTTGAACGAACCGACGGCACTGTTCAGGACATTGTTGGCGTTAGCCACCGCTCCATTGATGGTCGAGTTCACGGCGGCAATACCGGCAGCGGTATACGGGACAGCGGCGTTCGCATTTAGAGTCGCATTGACGGCGGCCTGCGTGTACAGCTGAAGCGGAAGATTAGCCGCAGTATAGACCATACTTGCTGCATCGGCCAGATAGACACCAATGGCGCTGATGCCGTTAGGACCGAGTGCACCGAGCAGTGTCGAGGCCGTGCCAGGGTTGGCCGTGGCATTCTGGATGGCCTGAATGGCGGCGGCCAGATCGGCGTTCAATGTCGCTGGTAGACTGCCTAGGGCGGTCGCCACAGTTCCATTACCCAGCAACTGCGAAGCCTGCGTGATGGCGTTATTGACGGCCGTATTCACGTTGTTCAGCGCATTGGTGACAATGTTACCGTTGGTAGTGGTCGGAGAACCAGACAGGCCGGTGCCAATGTTGGCAACGCTTGGACTGACTACGCCGAGCAGATTATTGAGCGCGTTTGTAAGCACTCCGGCCGTCGTATTCAGGAGCGATCCGGTCGCTGATAGAATGTTGGTGGCAGCCTGGTTTACAGCGGTCACCGTCGAGTTGACCACATTGTTCAACAGATTCAGAACGGGCAGGTTCGAGTTGAAGGTGGCTGTTCCACCGAGGCCAATGGAACCGATGCTTGCACCAAGTCCCAGACTACCGTTTGCCGTCAAATTACCGGATGTACCGGCTGCCAATCCACCAGCAATCGTGTTAACTGCCGAAAATAGCGAACCCAACGTTTGTTGGGCAAAGGTGGAGATAGCTCCAAGGATAGATTGCGGTTGTGGCTCGGCCTATATGGAACAAGATGACATTCGTTACGTCCACTTGCGTTGGAGGCGAATAACTGGCCAGCTTACCTGTACTACTGCGACTAGCAGTGCGCAGAGCAGTAACGTTTTCTTGAACTGCATCTTGTGTTGAGGTGAAGCGACGAATGATTTCTTCGAAACCGTACCATACCCTGAAGAAGCGGATGGGTCGCGTTTTTATAGTGCTTTCGAACCGAAAACATCCCGCCCATACCGGTGGATTTCACAGTGCATTCGATTGTGCCCAAGGAAACCATCTAGAAAGAACTTTGGCACATCGAGTTCACGGCTGACGGCATGTCGCTGTCTTTATGTGCAGAAATGCGACGTACAAACGGTGACCATGAAAAAACAGGGCTTGGTTGAAAGAACTTGTCTATTCGAACGCTCGCACATCTGCGTTTACACTTGAGCTAGAGAATTGATACGATATGCTCAGGAATCATCTAGACCACACTTAAAAAGCTATCATGTAGTACGTACCCGGGACAATCTGATCATTCTTTGCACCTTACGTAGAACCCCAGACAGCCGATACCACCGCACACGTGTGATCATCCAACCAAACACTTGATCGATGAGTGTACGGTAAACGCTTGGCTTTATCATCTTAATTCAGATGACGGAAGTTTCCAAAGAAATTTCCAGTCTTCCAGGGAGTTTTCAGACTTTGAAAGAGGGTTTTAATTTCATCCATAACTTCCTATTATTGCTCCGTTTCTTCCAAATTCGTTGAACGACTAAACATATCAAATTCAATGTTAAATGTCCATCGCAACACTTTTTTCACCCCAACATATCCGTTGTTGTTTGAATGTATGAAAGATTATAGAAATAGAAATATTTGAGAATATGTAACTCGTCACCGCATTTCATATACAGCACACGCTGATTTCATCGGGCTTAGCGATACTCAACAAAAAGTAAATATAAAAATGCAAGTATCTTCGCAAGGATTGCATTAAAGCGATAATACATTAGATTACGGAAATTTGTTCACTCAAAAAGAAGCCAAGAAAGGCGAAACTGCGACATGCTTATCAATCGATATAACAGAGAAGACATTAACAATATCTCTCAATTACGATTCAGCATAGTATCGACATTTATGTAAAAAAACTAGCAACTCCCAATCCATAGGGGGAGACCACTCGTCGATTCTAATACGTGCCACATAATCTCAAATAGGTTCGGCCAGTCAAATAGTGAACAATACGAATGCTGTAGCAACGATAGCAACACAGCACCAGGCAGAACTGATATGTGTGACGTGTTAAGCAGCTAAGCAAACATAGTAACATCAATGTGAGTACCGTGTTCAAGCATAGTTGTTTAGCAACTTCAATCGTGACTAAAAGGAATGTCAATAATTATTTCGATGTATATTAGCGGAAAAGAACAATGGATGATTCGCAAATTAGCCGCAATGATGCCATTCCAGTGTTGGTTTACCGAAGCGATCATTTATTTGTGATACAAGCTAGCGGTGAACAATCGAAGTATAGCTAAAATTATGCTGTTTACTGGTTTGTGGACTGGCACGCAGCCAACAATGCATCGAGGCTAGTGGCGGCTGCCACCAAGCCGTGGTTCATGATGGCGCCGCAGCTCTCGATGCGCTGTACTGTCGCCAAACTCTCGAGGTTGATGGCAGCCACCACCAATGTTGACGCTACTTCGACATCCTTTGTAATAGTAGTTATGAGCTGTACAGTCTGTAATGTTAAAAAATACGTGGAACCGGGATATTCGTGTTAGGATGGGTGAGAGATTAGCCGAAGGAAGGAGGTCACGGGGAAGAGCTCATACCTGCGTGAAACACTTTGTGATTCCAGCCCTGCGAATGGCGTCTGAGCTGGTCGAGCCAAGACTGAAACAGAAATTAACTCGCGTCATCACAAAACGTGTCTGCTCGCGGATCACGTTGTTGTACTCGCTGATGAATGAGTCGGTGTAACCGGTGTTGCCGTAATCGTTGAAGCAGCGGTTCAGCTGGTCGCGCATGTTGTTGTCCAAGTTGAGAATATTGCTTCCGTAGCGGCCGTTACAGTTAGAGGCATACGAACTTCCGTTGGACATAGTGGCCGCAAGCTTAAAGCTACTGGAATCAAATATTGGGGTCAGAAGTTGGACATTGCCCTGCACAAACGATTCAGCACCGGTGAAAATTTGCGCAATCTGGGTGGCAATCGCGCTCTTGTAGGTGTTGGCAAAGCCTTGTAATGAAATGCTGTATGCACCCAACGCGGTCTGTAGTGCCCGGCCAGCGGTACGCATGTCCGTGATAGTGCTTTGGACAAACGGATTCAAATTTGGAATAATGTTAGTAATGTCCGTTGTGACAGAGCTGGTGTCGCTCGTGACTTTACTCTGGTAGGCCGAGATGCGACTGGCGACTTGGTTATAGTAATCACGCTGCGTGTTGTTGATCGAAATTTGGGCATTCTGCATGTCCGTGGTGTAGCTGTTTAGGATATTGTTGGCCTGTTCAAAGTTCGAACGGATCGTGCGGATTAACGTATTGAGATTACGCTCCGCAGACATCAGCATGGATATAGCGCCGGCCAACTGAATTCGAACTCCTACGGGGAGGAACGGTTCTATGGTTTCCTTTGTGTTGGCTCCTGACGCTACCACCGCTTGAATTGCTACATATAAGGCATCCAGCTGATCATTAATCGTCTGGAGCGAACTTTGTACCAGGCTCACTAAAGAGATCAGAGATTTTCCGGTCGTGGTGGAGGTCGACGTTATAATGGTTTTGACGAGAGTTGAATTAGCCTGGTCAATGAACGAATATGCTTTGTCCAAGGTTCCATTAAGACTGGCGAACATGCAGGACGGTGCCGTTGGGTTATTATCGCCGATGTAGGAGATATTTCGTATCACATTGTTGATGGGTCCGGTAATGTTGCCAACCAGGGACACTAATGCCTCGCCGGAAAATGTCAAATTGGTTATTCCTTGGTATTTGGGAATCACGTAGCCTCCGACGGCTCCTTGCAATTCGGCATTCGCGATGTTGATGAGATCATTGGAAGCCGACACAATGTTGGGATTGAGGTTGGAAATATAGTCGAAGTCGAAGGCACCGAGCCCAAGATCCGGTGCGCCGTCCTGGAAGAGAGAAATTGCAATTCGACCACGGGTGAATACCACGTGTGTCCCGGGATCCCAATTATATGAACTTACTCCAAGGTTGAACAGCAGTGGTAGCAGCAAGACTGCAGAGAATACTCCTTTCTTGTGGCCCATTTTTTTCGTTGGAACGCTCCGAGTTCGGTATTGTTGCCCTAACCAAACTCTGCTCGATACTATACTGTAATCTGTAGTGATAGCTTCTTTAAAAGCCTTTTTCCTTTTTACACCGACGGTATGGCTCGTCCTCTCGTCTCAAACACCTCTAGCGCACTCCCTCGTTAGCCGTGGTAAATGGTCCACTGGGTTTACCGTTCCAGCACTAAAGACACGTCGCATGTATTTTCTATTTACAAAATCTGGTACAATCTGGTGAACATCGCGGTCACAACATCGCTTATAGCACTCAGCCTCCGCACCTCACCGATTGCCTCATCCTTCCTCACGCCGCGGCATTGCTACAGAAACTGGAGGACACATCTTACCTACCAGTTGGCAGACGTTCAAATATTTAAACATTCGAACATGGTGTACCGGATTCGGGCTCGTGGCGTATCGGAAGACGATGCCCTTGTCTTCAATACATTTTTTAACTTCTACGAATTTACCACTCCCGCCCCCACCCTCCCTCCTTATCATCTTTCCAGCAGTGTTTCTCGAAAACAACGAAATCCTTGAGAAGTTGTTTGTTCCTTGTGGGCGCTTGAGTCTAATCGCCTTGATGAACTAGCCTGTAACGCTAGTTGCCAGATAATAATGTTGACGTCATGCGTGACCTTCGTACAACGAGACAAACAAGTCCTAGAATGCCATGTGGTAGACATCAATCCACCTTTGTCCTTCTTGTTGTCCTTAAACCAACCGACAACCATGGCGATGCGTAGATATTGAACTGGCGATTGTTTAATTTACAACTATCGGGCGAATGCGGCCTTATTGAAGATTACAGTACACGAATTGGCCATCGTTGAGAGAACTTTTACATGTTCTAATGTTACTTTGATACCTTATCTGCATGGCCTTTTGATAAGCCAGTTTTAGACTATTTCAACATTAAAAATGGCTGCTCACTATCACTTCATACAAAAAAGAATGATATTTGGGATTGGCATGGTATGGCTTTGTAATTTTATTTTCATTTCTGCTTCATACTAGCCGTATTGATTCTAAAACTCGATTGCAAATAACTATTCGACAATGCGACTTCTTTTCGAGCATATTCTCTTTGAGTTTCACTTGTCACCGTTAAGTATAGCGAAACTCAGATATTGCGGATGCACAATGTGCAGAACAAGATACTTTTAAGATACTGTGGAGAAAGTAATCCCTTACTTTTGGGTGAAGTTCAAAGTATTGAAAATACTTTCAATAGTCCGATTAAATATGAACCGTTTTATTGGATACTTTGCTGCTTTTTAGTGATAGTTTTACTATACCGCTCTCATCGAATGGTTGATTTAATTTTTGGTGAAAAGCAAGCTGCAATGCTCAAGCAATTGGTTTTTAAAAGCTTTTCCTGTTTACAGTTTCTGATTATCAAGCATGTTTTGCGAAAGGTGAAAAATTGTTAATTGCTCAATGGCCGATTTAAACTACATGTTGGATGTATCGAAACATTCTAACGATGCTCTCTTAGTTAATAACAGAGCTATTGGAGTTGACAAGTCATTGCAGATACGTTTTGCTTTTAATTGTCCTGATGAAACACTACCTCGCTGTTATTGGTCAATTCTGTTTATTTCTGAGCGATCGCTAGCTTTAAACGTCCCAGACGTTAGGAGTAAAGATCTAAAGGTGCTTTTTGATGTATCATGCTCTTCAGGGTCGATTGGTGTGGTACCAAACCTCAAGCGAATTGTATAATCCTGCTGTATGAGCGAAGCAAGTTTATTTGCGATACTGCATTTAAAAGAATAGAATAGAAATAATCCGATTGTCCTTACGAATGCGCAAAGGCATTAAACTAGTTTTATGTTTCATCAATTTTTTCATAGTAAGTTCGTGTTTAGGTCACATTTATAAATGAATGTTTATAAATGTTTTGTTAGATTATTGTTGTCAATACACACGACACAACCACGCCATTAGTGTTGACCTTGTACAACAGAGGAAAAAAATGAATTTTCATCAATCTAAAATACTCAATGCTGACAAAGCAACAACGTGTACTAATACTACCGCGGGAAACGTGCAACCCGTTATCAGCAAACACCTGCGAAAACATTGGAACTGTCGCCGTGTAATCGTCACTATTGTTGTTCTGAATGAGATTTTTTATTAATCTCAATTACATCGCATCGGCTACGGTTACCATTGCGACGGTTTTGTAATGATTTTTTTACAGGACAACATAATTTTCGGGAAATAAGTACCGATGATACGTTTTTGTTGTAGTTCAAGACGTGTCATGTCATGAAAGGTTTTGGAAATGCCTTCGACTGCCAACAGAAACGGCAACAGCGGGGGTAGCGTACCAATTAAACAAGCACAAGGTCTATCGATGTTGGAAATCTGCAAAATCACTTGAGTAAAGCCGAATTTCCAGATACATTTCAAGGCAATACACTGACCCTCGCAGTTGCTAGGTCGAGGCGTTGCGCATGGCGAAGTGTACAGCACGACCGCACGACTCGTTTTCGTTTTGGAAAATTCAAAATGAAGGACATTGATATCAGGATTCTGTCTACAATGAAATCGGGTCATTGCGTCGTGTGATTGCTTTATTTTTGTAAAATGGTTGTATATAGCGTTTTGTTTGACTGTTATTTGATGAAGGAATGTACGCTATACAATTAACTATATCAGAATCGCTCCACATAGCGAATCGCGCATAGTTTGCGATGGGCCTAGTGCTTGGTCCATTGCACTCAAAGTTTGGCTGTTCCAACTCGGTTGATAAGAAATATCATTCGTCTAATGAAGCTGCTTCCCTTTTCTGTAGTATTACAGGAAGGATCGCGAGACAATTAGATCAGATAGACTTGACGCTTTTAGCTGGTTCTAGTACAACAACAACAACCGCACAATTGATTCTTTCAAATTGAACAGCAAAAGCCGAATGTTTGATTAGTGCCAGTGGCGATAGTATTTCATTTATTAGCTCGCAATAAATGAGCTGACACGCTCCTATTGACCATTTAATAGACAAGCATCGATAACTGGACCGAAGGCTGCCGACATGGCGTTATAAGTTTCGGTGACCTGGTTAATGCATTCCTTAACGCGATTATTTGAAGCGACTGCCTCTAGTTGTAGCATGACCGAGGCAAAGATGAACTGTTGGTCGAGGGTGGCCTTGTAGATGGGTCCGACGTAGATACTGATCTGTAGGGAAAAATAAGTTGCTGAATAGAGAGAAAACGGAAAAACTGTACATCATATAACATTCTACTTACTCCCTTGAAGCAGGCTGCTATCTGTTTCTTAACCTCGGTCCGAGAGTTAACCGATCCGAGACTGGAGCAGTAGCGCACGTGGTTGGTCAACCCTTGATAATTTTGACGTATCATCGTCAGGTAGTTGTTCAGGATGGAGTTGATGCGGCTCTGTTGGTTGTTTTCGTTGTTCAAACACTCCTGGACTCGGTCGGCTATTTGGTTCACCAAATCGTTGGGAATGTTGCCGTATTTGCCGCGACAGGTGCTAGCATACGAAGAGCTGCTGGTGCTGAGTTTTACGCTCATTTGGGAGTTAGACGATGCGAGCGATACGAACGTTGTATTTATAGAGGCCTGGGTCTTGTTGGACAAGCAGGAGTTTACTGACGAGAATACGGTGTTTGCGGATGCAATGAAAGTGCTTTCGACCGTGACGAGAACCTTGCTAGCAGCATCAAGGACATCGGATGCTAACTCCGCATTTGCTCCGATGTCCGCATCCACTAGGAATGGAGTGACCGTTTGCCATGCGGACGACAGCGAGGATGTCATATCATTCTTAAGACTGGTGATCTTGCTATTATATTCGTTGATTTTGTTCTTAATGTTGTTATTGAAGGAGCTCAGCGTAGAGCTGATGCCGCTGCGTCTGCTGATAATCGTATTTTCGATTTGAGCTGAAGCATCCGGCAGCTGGGAGGTAGTGAACGGTTATTACAAATCTTTTGCTAGGATTGGTAAAAGGGAATCGATTGGTAACGATTATCAACTTACAACGATCGCCAAGACGGCCACCACGGTGGTCCAGGTCGTGTAGAACTTCATTTCGAAACGGTCCTTTGGCGATGGGCGTCAACGACAGACTAATGTGGGAAGCTGCACAGCGCGGTAGCAATATCTGAAACACAGTTAGAACAAATCAGAACGATCACAATGCTGGTACCGATACCGTACGAGATCAGTCTGCCATGGCACTCACACCTTTACTGCCGCAGCTGGTGAAGATTTGGGTAATAATGGCGACATACTGCTATCTCATCCATTTTATAAGACCATATTTTGGGGCAACTTCGAAACGATCTGCGTATGACGCTGATACTGGCAAGGTAGGATGCCTCACCAACATGGACGTAACTGAGAGAAACATATTGATCATGCTTTTTGTAGGATAAAGAGAGACGAAAGACAAGACAACCCAGTGACACTCTTGTTTTGTATTGTGTTCCACCCTACCCCTCCTGTTCGCACTGGATGTCCTCACTAGCTCAGATTGGGGAGGTACTATAGTATCACTTGAACAAATTGAACGGCTGCTCTTGAGCAGCGTTGTGTTGGAAAGCAGCATCACAGTACTGCTTGTTGTCCAATCGATGAACTGAACTTCATAGTCCGCGTATTAGACGTTACGATTCAATAATTATTTCAATGAAATTCTCTACATTAACTCTAATCGGCTCCAACTTTTGAGTAAGATTAGCGATGGGGTAGAGCTATTTATTGCTGCAGAGGATTGATGTTGATCAACTTGTAAAGCATGCTACATGGTCCACTTGGACTAGACCATGGTGCCATTAACGATCATTCATAGCTACGCAACAGCCAACATCCTTGGAAGGGACGCAAAGACCAGGGGGTCTTAGAAAAACACTGCGATCAGATCGAGAAGCAGCAGTGTTGTACTAATGAAGGTTACCATAGACGTCTTCACGGTCGCACTGTTCCATTTTTTTCCGCCAGATTGTTTAAACGCGAGCAAACTGTTAACGTAACGGATTGGTATGAACATGTCTTGTGTTTGATAAATATTCGTCTACCACTGAAGGAGTTCACTTTAGTGCGAGCACTATTATTATTTTTAATATTATATATTATATATTATAATATTTATAGTTCCAGATGATCCCCTTATATCTTCTTTAGACATGATGCGCTGATCTTCAGAAGAAATTAAAAATAAACGGAGAAATAGAGAGAGTCGATATACCTCGGAAGACACAACTCATAAGCTGTGTATTTTGGGTTTGATTGTTCGTTTTATCACTTTATCTGGTCAGTAATCGTTTGTCAATCAATCGAATTCTCTTCGCGGACGCACAATAAGTCCACTGTCAGTACGATTACATGGTATCAATTATGAAGCGCAAAACTCCTATCATCAGGCAAGAGATAGTAACGACAGATTACATTATCAGTTGTTTGTACCACCTGTACCATGGTACGTGTAGCCAGAGCTAACCTTCTTCCATCACTTGTAAGCTGGCGACCACTGTAAAAGGTGTCGCGGAAGGTTGCAAAAAGACGGTTTTTGCGTTTAACGCGTGGGACGAAACAAGCGCGCGAGCGTAGGGTGGTAAAGATACAAGCTATTCAAGATGCTGCTGCTGTCGGTGGTGTGCTGTTGCCTGCTGGTTGGCGGAAGTTTCGCTGCACCGCTTGATGGCCGACAATCGGAGCTGAAGGACTTCACATTCGACGAAATCATCCCGAACCGTTTTGGTTTACGTGGCTTCAATGGTACCTGGTTGACAGGTGATGAGTTGATGTACCGCGAGTCGTCGACCGGAAACTATGTGAAGTTCAATGTTAAAAGCGGTACTAGCTCGGTGCTGCTGTCGGGAGATACTTTGGTAAGCACTGAAGATGGATTTCGGCTACTGGTAGTTCGTACTAAACCAGTCCCTTCTATGTGTAGAGTCAATGGGCGGGTGCCACGGTCCAAATGATCAAACCAGATTTTACCAAAGCGCTCATCCGGTATGACGTCCGCACGGTAAGCGTAGAGTGGTTTTCCTATTGGTACAGGTTGAAGATGAACGATTTTCCCTTGTATCGTTTCCCTTTGGTAGGTTTTTAGGCATTCCTCACTATCCAAATATGCCATCTATGACACGGTTCAAGGGTATGTAGGCTAGACCGTACATTAATACCATCACCGGAATTAGGCCACCTTCTATGGACTTTGTTTTAATTGTTGCAGCACTACTCTTCACGTAGCCAACCAGGAAGAAGTGTCCATCTGTATTGTTGCTCCAACCGGGCAAAGTCTGGCGTATGTCAAGGACAATAACGTGTACTACCGTGCCGCCTTGCTCGAAAACACCGAAATCTTGCTCACCACAGATGGTGTTCCTGGTGTAATCTACAACGGCATCCCGGACTGGGTGTACGAGGAGGAAGTGTTTGGTACGGACGCAACGCTATGGTTCTCGCCGGATGGTCAACGGTTGGCCATGGCCAGTTTTGACGATCGGGAGGTGAAGGAGTTCTCCTACCACATCTACGGTAACCCTGACGATCCCGAGCGTCAGTACCCGGAGGAGCTACGCATACGCTACCCGAAAGTCAACACTACCAATCCGACCGTGTATCTGCGGGTCAAAAATCTAGCGGCGGACACTCCGTGGGTCAACGTGCCGGCACCGGTCGCACTCGTGACCGCGGATCATGTGCTGGGAACGGTGAACTGGGCGTCCGCGAGCGTCCTTGGTGTAATCTGGACCAACCGTAGGCAGAACGTGGCCACCTTCCAGAAATGTAGTGCCAGCGATGGCAGCTGCGTAGAAGCCATCCGTTTTGATAGACCAAACGGTTGGTACGATCTGTACACACCACGCTGTTATGGCGATGGAGGAGAACGGTGTTTTCTGATGGGCGCAAACAATGGCTGGAAGGCGGTGCTCGAAGTGGTAGGTCAGAACGCCCCGAGAATGCGCACTCCGGAGCGTTACACCGTCGCCTCGATCAATGGGTATGATGAGCAAACGCAAGCCCTCTACTACACGGCTGTCCCAGCTGATGCACCTAATCATAGGCACGTGTTCCGGGATGATGAATGTCTCACCTGCTCGCTGACCGACGACGAAGGTGTACCGTGTACATTTGCAAGCGTGTCGTTCAGCTACGATCTGCGCTACATGGCAGCCACTTGCTCTGGACCAACACCATCGTACACGCAGATCTTCGCTACTACCAGCGAACCGGGCTTTGAGCCGATCGATTGGGAATGGAACCTCGACCGGCGCGCCCAGCTGCAGGAGTACAAGAAGGTGGAGGTACGCGTCCTGCGTGTACCGGTTGGAGAAGACGGATTTATGGCATCTGTTCGGCTCTACCTACCACCGGGCATTGATTTTGATGCCGATGCGACCGCGCCTAACGCAGAAAAATACCCGATGATAGTGAACGTGTACGCTGGGCCGGATTCGGTACGTGTGACCGATAGCTTTGCCATTGGGTTTTCCCACTATATGGCCACGACGAAGCGGACGATCTACGCACAGATCGATGGTCGCGGTACGGGCAATCAAGGATACGATTTTCTGTTTTCCATCAACAACCGGCTCGGTACGTACGAGATGGAGGATCAGATTGCCGTTGCACACTATCTGCACGAGCGGTACGCGTTCATCGACGCGAAGCGCACCGGAATCTGGGGTTCCAGCTACGGTGGATATGCTACTGCCATGACGCTGGAAAAGGATCACCAGCAGGTGTACCGATGTGGCATTTCGGTCGCACCCGTTACCTCGTGGATGTTCTATGGTGAGTAAGGGTCCATGGAAGGCCGTCCCCTCTGATCAACCGAACCGAAGAGCAAAACTAAAAATATACCCAATAACTCCCTGTCTCTGACCAACAGATTCCATTTATACCGAGCGCTACATGGGCGTACCCACGAGCAATGCCAACGGTTACGTGCGTAGTGATATCAGTGGTTTTACGGACGAGCTGAAGAATCACCTGTTCCTGCTGATACACGGTACAGCCGACGACAATGTGCACTATCAGCAGTCGATGGTTTTCGTGCGGGCATTGTTGGATCACGACATCGATTTCGACCAGATGGTATGTATCTTGTATTGTACCGCATGGTTTGTATCATGCCGTCGAAGGAAAGAATCCGGTATAGGACATTTGTCTTTTATACTTTCTTGTCTGACAGACCTACCCCGATGAGGCTCACTCACTGTCCGGCGTGCAGCGACACTTGTATCATACGATGGATCAATTCTGGGACAAATGCTTCGCCTAACAGGTGTGCTATCAGTATTAGATAACATGTGACATGCGCGGTTTTCATGCTGTATGAAGATCTACCGTGCCTTTCAGAATACAAGCAAGTAAAACAAGCGATCTGTGGGTGTCAGACACCATGTTGAATCCGAATTGTATCTGTAAGTCTCTAATATGTGAACAAGGTAAGATTGTTCGTCCAAGAAGCTCCCTTTGCGATCTATTCTTTGCCATGCTATGACTAAGCACTATGCGTGGTGTGTCCCATCGCTCAGATAAAGTAAGTGGTAGTACAATAAACCCACCACGACGACCAAAGTGATTATAATACCTTTGATAAGATCAACGAGCTTCGATACCATTGTATTCGATTCGTATACGTTACGTACTTCAACCCACGTGGTACCATCCACTTTTCATTGAGCAGGCCAACTCGCAAGGGCATTGCTTAACCTAGGGCACTAGAAATCGTCCCTTGCGATTGAGGGTTACTGGCCTATCTCCTTCGGCGGCAGCTCGTCCGGCCGTACTAGCTTCCAGCGCGTGACGGAGAAGTAGATTGCCAATATCAAACCGACAATACCAATAGCACCAATTCCGTACGCGACATACACGCCGATATACGGTAGGATGAGAATGATCTGTAAAAAGAGGGAATCGAAATGGATGGACTAGATGGTCACTCCGCGGCATGTTAGAGGAACTAACCTTGATGTCATCGGCTAGCTCGTCCGTAAGGGCAGCCGTTTGGCGGAACCAAAGCACGGGTAACATCACCGTGGGTATGCCTTGTAGTAGTCTAAAATGGCATCAAAAAGAACCAATAGTTAGCTGAGCTGTCGACTAGATTAGACTCAGTTTTACGTTAATCCGTAGTTTCGCGTATGAAGGTTGACCTGTAGCTGGGCCCTAACGCTCAGCGGGACACCGGTGTATGGTTCTAGTTCCATCTCGAACCGATGCTCGGTCGGATCGGGTTGCATGCCGGTAATGTCGGCATGATAGCTATCGTTCGCCAGATAGAAGTGCGGGTACGAGATCGTGGCCGGTGCACCGAATTTGCACTCCGACACATCCATCGCCCCGTTGTCGAGCACGGGACACTCCTCTTCGGGTGCCGTACACTGGCAAGCGGTTTCCTCGTAGTGTACCCCATTGTCGAACATACGATCGTTACCGATCCAGCGCAGTCCCGCAATTCCATACCGTTCCACCTCGTCCAGGTACTGCAGCGTCACCGAACTGCACACATCCGGTGCAAACACGGTCACGTTCGGTGGAGTGCCTCGCAATCGGCCAAACGGTGGCCACACCTCACCGGTCGTCCCACGGATCGTTCCACAAGCACCGGGATAGTATTCGGTGCGGTTCGCGCCATTCCAGAGCCGCATTACGCCAGTGTTTTGCACGTGGTCCGCTCCGGTGCCTACCTGGAATGTACCGTCGTACGTTTCGCTACCATTCCGTCCGTAAAACCAGCCAAATTTATCGTATGGTGGCAGCTTGATCGATGGACGCTGATCTTCAGGAATTTGTTCTAACAGCAGCAACAGGGATCGAAGCAGTGGATCATCGTAACCATCGAAGATCATCTCCCGGACGGGCACATCGTAGAAGGGGCTGGTGATGAGGTTGTTGAGCATGATTATTCCATCCACAAACGGTAGCAATGGATCATTGCGTAGCGCATAACCGACAGTCTGCAAAAGCGGAGCGAATGGAACGTGGTTTCAGTGGCCCGCTTTAGCCTCCTATGGTCTCATGACGTTACCACCAACACCGGGTTGATTGTGACGACACGATCGGTTTCATAGTTCCCGACCGTTTTCTCTGGCACGGGCTGCCAGATGCGTCGCTGTTGGAACGTTAAAGTATAGTTGTCATTCCACTCCAGATTGGCGCGCTCGTGGATCTCGATGAACGTGTACGGTCCCAGCTGCTCCAGATGAGGCTTGTAATTCTCTCCCTGCCGGTAGTCCTGCGCATTCGTCCAGTTCCACAGGTAAATTTGAAGCTCCGTTTCGATTGGTGGATCGATCCAGTTCTTATACACCTCGGTGCCCGGTTCCAACACAAACTCTTGCTTGGCGATGCTCCATATCAATGCGGGCCACAGGAAACCGAGCGCGATCGCAAACACACACGTTCCGACTGCTCCACCAACTGCCCACAACCGCTTGGCGGTGGGCGAACGGTTTGAGCAACAGCCCATGCTGCCAATTCAGCACGTTCTACTGTCCTTCCAACCACTGCTTGGTCCGGGGTGGGTCTATAGTGCACGTGGTGACTGCGCGAAGGATAATGCCAGGTGGGCGATTCTGGTTGCGCTCAAAGAATTAGTACCGTTGTTGCGCTGCGATGTATTGAGTGATGAAACGCGTTGGATTAAGATAAGATAAGATAATCGTTTCATCGTCGGCCAATCGACTTGCATTACAACGGGGATAAGGGTACCTCGAAACTAGAGAGTTAGGGTATTAATGTAACAATGGTTTGAAACCGAATGGCCGTTGGCGCATGAAGACTTTCACCAGTGGCCGTGATTTGCCCGTAGTGGGGCCTCCTATTAGCTTACTACTGTGCCTTGTATAAGATGTTTGTATAAGATGCAAGTAATCGTGAGAATTCTGTACTAGGAATCGAATGCTATCAGGCGTACATTTCCCATCAATACACATTCGTGCGTCAGCTCAATTCATAAACCTTAACCGGATGCATTGACGATCCTGACCCTAGGACAATAGTAAATGGATTGTTCAAATGGTTAATCGGTTTACTATCGGCTTGGTATCGGGCGGATTGGGGCGTTTAGCTCCCGCACCGCCAATCGGTAAGCGATAGCGATAAAGGCACCACGATCGATCGATTGTCTGTTTCACGCTCCTTGATGATTATCGTTTTTAGAGAGATTTGATGTAGCAACAGTAAACCACCACTACTAAAATCGGGAGTACTGTAAGTAAGGCTTGTATTAGCGAGGGAATAAACATCTTGGGAAAAGGAAGCTGGGGGTAGAGCAAAGAATAATAGAATTAATTTTGTTATAATCAAATGTTCGTTCATAGGGAGCTAACATAAGCCTACGTGGTGCACACTGAATAAATTGTCTTAGTTTATCGTATGAATGGTCAATGAAAAATTGTCTGAGGTATGTAGCAGATGTTATTTGTCCAGTGCAAATAGTTTTGAAAGTATACGTCTACATATCTCATTGCGTACAACAAACAGAAGAGTTGTATAGAATGACACATGTTCCATTTTATTCACGGATTCACGGGTTGTTGCTCTTCGTATTGTTAGATTTTGCTCCTTTTCCAATTGTTCCTCTATAGCCGCTCCATGAGTCGGTTCGTTTAATTTGTAATTGTATTTCCAAAGATATCAGTTCTTCAGTAGTAGTAGCAGTTGTGTAGTTAAGATGTTCGAATCTCTACTGAATCTCAATATTAATTTCGCCCCATAAAAATTCTGCAACAGAAACCTAATTTCAATCGATATTCGATCGCTCGAAACGAAGGGATCAGTAAATGACGCTTTCCATGCTATGCATTGTTTGTTTGCATGCCTTATCCATTCAGTGTGACATGAAAGCGAATATTAAACGTATGTTTCTTAGATTTTTTAGGTACAATTTTGTTTTTAAAAAATATCATATTTTATGAGAGGTTTGCATGCATGGCTGACGCACGCCGTTTACAGATTTCTTCACTTTTCCATTTCAATTCTCTGCCCCTCAATCTCTATACAATTGCGAATATAGGAATAGGAAAAATAGTTCTTTGATTGGCTTCATTAAATAATGTTCTCTCTGATATTTTGCTAACGTTGTTCTGCTGAATATTTGATTACTGTATTTCTTTTTCGTAAAATAATCAAAACATTTTCATTTCACTTTTGTTCCATCTTACTTTCAACTAACGCCTAACAACTAACGTGCAAGCTATGAGACTACCCTTTTTGCTTCTGGAAAAAGATATTCACGCATCCCCGTGAAGCTCATTATGCATTATTAGCAGAATTTCCAGATCGCACTATTCAGCAGTAACCTTTCAGGGATTTGAATTCTGTTCAATCTAACGATTCTCGGCATTGTTTTTTACACCATGAACATCGTTCGTAGGCGATTATCGTTTATACTAGCAGCAGTAGACATCATAGTAGTACATCGAATCGATACAATCGATTTGTGATACCAGCAATCAGTGCGAGCGACCATTGCATTATTTCCACTGTCAATTTACTTTTATTCATTTATATCACCCTTTTCTGCACCGGAGCAATCGTAGCGCAATTCTGTAGTTGGGTTTAAGCAAAGAGATTCCATTGCGTTTTCATGGTTGGCTTTTTGGTTTTCTACCACGCTCTTTGAATCGGGTAATGATGAGAATCGCAAAATATGCTTTTATGTCTGTTGTACGTGTGTTTGTTTGTGTATATATATCTTCATCTATCTGGATTTTTCGAAATTGCTAAACCTCTAACACAGCATTATAGATCCTATTACGGCCCTTACGCTTCATGATGTGGAATTAAGTAAGATTATGTCACGCTATCTGGTTTTTCATTGTCAAAGGGTCTTTAAACGAATCTAATGTTCAACGCGACTACTCATAGTGATCAATCTTCGTTTATCATATCTAGTTTTATTGTGCTTCATCGGGCCGATAATGGTATTTACGATAACAGTTCACTGGCGGTTTAAATACATGTTTAAACAAACATTGAAAATAATCCTGTGCTGGGTTACACATTGAGGCGTATGCTTGGGCTAGCATTCTAACTGATTCCTCGCCTTGCAGCCTTACGATTTACTCAATCGAAAGCATTACAACAACAACCTTGACGGCTCTAGCTAGCACACCTATGTCGAACCGTTTCAACGATCCCACGCGAACATCTTTACCTTGAGTTGAGAACATTACTTCGCCCCACGCGGCAGATCGTTTTGTTGATAAAGCTGGATGAAATCAAGTAAACCAATAAATTACAGACGCTTGGAACGAGTCTATACCGTTCCTGTTGGAACAAGCCACTTTTACCATGCTCAGCAAAAGTGGATTTGTATTCCTTACATACCAACATCGGTTAATACAACATCTCAACACAAAGCGCTGATTTGAAACAACTTCACAAGCAATAATGCCGACAATACATTAAAAACAAAATGCCCAACGTATACCGACTGGCTTCGCTTACGTAATGAGCGAGTACGAGATTTGAACAATCGAGCATAGGGACAGGCAGGGACAATTTGTTGCAACCTTCCGCTTACTATTACCAATAGATTTTTTTATAGATTGGCGTGATGATGCTGCTGCTGCTGCTGTGCAAGATGTGTATGATGTTGCGTTACCGTAGAAGACGAAGGTAGCGATGATGGACCGCTTGTGTTGGCCAGTATTGCCCCGGCACTATCACCACCCAGGATTTGCTCCTGTAACTCGATCTTGATGCGAATGTCTTCCCGCTTCTGCTGAATATGTAGCAACTCCTCGCTTAGATCGTTGCATATCCGCAACAGCAGCAAATTTTGCTCCTTGAGCTGCTTGAGGACATCCGGCATGACGGGCGGTGGATCGGCACTCTTGAAGCGTACCTGCCGCAAGCTATCGCTCAGCGCAGAAATGCGCTTATCATAATCCGTCGCACCAAGCGAGTTAAGCTGAGTCGTCGCACCGCCCGAACATTCAACGCTGCGCGATGTAACTAATGGTGGCTGCTGCTGCTGCTGCTGCTGTGGCGGTGACTGCGAGCTCCGCTGGCTCGATAATGGTTTCCGGTATACCTCGAACGCGCTCTGTCGAGGCGTGTTGTGCATGACGAGCGACTTTGGCAGCGTGCCAGAGCTGCGTGGTGGCGTGGAATGGTGCGTCATATTACCGGCTGCATCCAAATGGATTGTGGTAATGTTGTTCGGGTCACCCATCGCCTAGATCGATTGACAACAGGTTAACATTGGATTCGAATTATTTGGAACCCCGTGACCAAGGTTAACACTTACCGCTGCTCCACGATATCCTCCGGCGGTGCTAGGAAAGTGTGTAAAATCGGCAAACGCATGGTGATGGTGAGCAACGGTAGTACCAGGTTGCTGCTGATCGCCTGGCGGTGCCGGTGGAGTGTTTACCCTCGGTGGCACTTCCGGTGGTGGTGGCATCTTGAGCGGGGCCGTATTCGTACCTAGTTTCAGTTTATTTAGATCTAGACTGCTGCTGCGCGTGTGTCGATGAGCCGATGGTCTCGGCGGCGGCAACGGTGGCGGCGGTTGCTGCTGATCGACTGATGGTTTCTTCGTTAAGGTAGATGCTGTGGCTGTTGCCACTGTTCCCCCAACAATACCAGGGTATCCGGACCCATCGAGTGATATCGTCATCGTAGCATCATTTGAGGAGAGCATATTACCGCCAACGGATTCACGTTGCGGTGGAGGAGGAATAGCACCGACACCCTTGGATGGTGGCTTCTTCGGCTGTGGTCTCTGGATGGCACGTAGATCACTGCTGTTTGTGAGTGAGTCGCGTGGTGTTGCGTGATGTGAGTGTTGTTGCTGCAGAGCTGGTGGTGGTTGCTTTGGATTCGCTTCATCGGACTGCTGACCAGCAGCAACGAGCAGGTTGGCCGTGCCATGATTAACATCACCATAGACTAGACTGCTGCTATCGATCGCTTCAGCACCTGGAAGCAAGATCACAATTGTTCGTAAAGAGGTTGCTATTTCAGACCCCCCCCCCTCTCGATTTTCTTCTTCTCTTGTTCTTACCTACTGGTGTAACGCGCAGCGGAACTGGATGCAAAATTTGAGGATCGGAAACGATCGCTTGCGTCGTTCGCTGTAGATCAAAGTTTACCGGCTTCGGACCCGGACTAGAAACGTTCGATGTTGGGGATTCCATGAACTTGGTCCATTCTTTAGTGGTAGAGTTCCATTCCTGGTCGAGTATGATAAAGATGCACGGATTGTTATTAAGTTAGCCGATTGTACTAAACCATGTACTAAACACACGAGGTGAATCAGCAAAGTCCATTACCTTTTGTTGTTTCGTACCCACATTCGGGGGAGTAACGGCTTGATCCAGTGACTGTTTTTGTGTTGGTTGATAGTTGTGTTGCTGTTGTGTAACAGCTTGCGTCAGTATAGGAGGCGACATGTTCGGTGGTGTCTTACGGACACCGACAGCGGCGGATGCAGTGGCTGTCACGGCACCGCTGCTACCACTGGTATTACTGCCACTGCTACCGCTGCCTTTGGTGGCAAGCGCAACCGAACCGGAACCAGTCCCTGTGGCCCCTGAAGATACCGATCCGGACGGTGGACTGTCGTGCGATGCAGGGATTACATTTGTTCCTCCCGTCGTCGTTGCGGTTGCTGTCACAAAAGCGAGCGAATCGGGTACCGGTACCATACGCTGGTAGTCTTTGGCAACGAATCGTTTTCGGTTTGTTGTGCTCGCATCCACCACATTATCGTCGCTTTCGAGATGTAAAAGATCAGCTTCGGCTGGTTCAGATCGTTCATTACCCCCATTATTGTTGGCACCGGTTGTACTATTTCCGGTGATAGTAGCGGCCACTACCGATGATCCGCTACCACTAGTGGAACTCTCGGTACCGCCGACCGTAGCCGACGATGGAGCGCCCGATTGCAGTAGAGAATGTTGTAGTAGCTTGGGCAGCAGACATGGTGGCAGCGAAGCAGGTACGGGTATGTTGTTCCTTCGCAGAACAACCAGATGCATGGCGGCCGTAAATTCGGCCAAGTTGAGGGCACCATCGCGCGTCACATCGCACATCTGCCAGATATGGCGAAGTTCGTCGATCGGGATACGAGACTTTTCAAAAAATACCCTGAGCGATAAACAGACAAAAAGAGAGGCAGTCAGTATTTTCCGCAAAGAATCGACATATCACCTACACCTACCTGGCGACCGGTCCAGTAACCAATCCATGTATATCCGGCTGAATAGTACGAAACTGTTTCAAATAATAATCTTTTTGGGTTTGAGAGATCTGATAAAAGTATTCTAGATCAATCTCCTGTTCTTCTTCCTCTTCGTCGCTACTATGTCGATCGGACGATTCTTCCTCCGTGCCAAGCAGCTGTCGCTGCTCTTCACACACCAGGCCCTGCCAAAGGTTCTGGTTGGCCCAAGGACGCTCCGCTACACTGTTCGTTGGCGTTGGACTGTCGCTCGCTGTGCTCCACGCTTCCGGTGAGCCGCCGGTCGTGGCACCTCCTCCCATGGGGTGAGTTCCACCGATCATCACAACGCCACCGCCCTTCAGCATGCCAACTAAGTTGTGTCGTTCGTTTCGAGCTATGCTTCCTGCGACCATCGCTGACGACGCTGCTGTTGACGCTGGGTCGTGGTCGTTATGTTCCACCTCCGAGTCGGTGCTCGGTTGGTCGGAGTTTGTCAGTTCACCGCCTGTCGAAGTGCTGCTGTCATGTGCCGTTCCACCGATTGTCGATACCGGTTCAGTAAGCGGTAGATGATTCCCAGTTACGGTACTAGTAACACTGGATCTATGTTTTACCTCTACGTAACCATTACGTTCGGTTGTACCGGCGGTACTATGGGCCGGTGCGTTGTTGGATACGGGATCGATACTGCCTGTTGTTCCTATAGGATCGATCCAGCTAAACTTCGGCAGTGGAAGGTTGAACGAGCTGGTCAGTATTTCTTCTCTCAACGGTACCGATGCTTGGTAGGCAGCGATTAGCTTCAGGCATCCGTAGAACTGCTGACGCGACAAATGTAGAGCCGTTTGTGGTATTCCGACCAGCGCCGTGATCTGTAAGGAAAGAGTATTTTTAGATTTATTGGGGCAATATGTACAACTCTTCATTGTTAAAATGGCCAGCTCATGCACATTCACTAACAAGTATAGCAACGAACCACAATAGATCACCGGCTTCGCGACACGCAAGGTCACACAGAGCAAGTGCAATAATTAAGCGTCGATTCTTCTCGAGAAATGCCTCTTTAGCACAGCTAGCTCGCGAGTATCTCCTACGCGGTTAAATAGCACAAAAAATAAACGAAGCTGTTAGATGAATTCCCCTCTTTTCATAATGCCCCTACAGTATCTGCCTACACAGAGTGCGCACAGCCAAGGAAACCAGGATCCACCACCTGAATAAGAGATCCCGAATGGTTGATGACGTGACGATTTGTTTACATTCTGATATCACGGCATCGTGATGGGACATGCGTGTATTGGTGGCCCCAAAAACACCTTGGCATATGCTTAAAGGCAAAAAAACCTTTATGGGTGATAGGGGAAC
Organism: Anopheles darlingi; assembly: GCF_943734745.1. Classification (NCBI taxonomy): domain Eukaryota; kingdom Metazoa; phylum Arthropoda; class Insecta; order Diptera; family Culicidae; genus Anopheles; species Anopheles darlingi. The sequence continues at coordinate 67,351,596 of NC_064874.1, forward strand.
ATACGAGAGCAATTTTGTTATCGTTGTTGTCTTCCTTTGCAACCCTATGTGAATGCGATGATGCCTTGCTACAGCACATTCCAGCTCCTGCGATTCTGCAAGGTCCTCCGTGGCCTGTTGCTTGGTTCTTATCATTCATGACGAACTAACACAAACAGTACTGTGTTTTAGAGAACGCTGGTTGATGATAATAGCGGACGAATTTACTGAAACGAACATAGCAACATGCGTTCAGTGATTCCAATCCCCACGGACTACAGACGAAGGGCGTCGCTTGCAGTTGTTGTTGGCATCATAAATTGTGTTTATATATCACAAGGTTAAACGAAAGGATGACCAGGGGGAGGTGTGACAGACAAGCCAAATGTAAGGACCGTGGGAGCGGAACATCTATTATCATTAGACCGATAAAGTGCCACCGCTTGCACGCATTAACGCATACTACGAAAAGCGGAGAGTGTCCTTGTGGGTCTGCTCCCCGCTATTGTCTGTGCGTGCGTGTGTGTTTGTGTGATTAGGACAAAGTGCTAGTCCGGGGGGTGGCCAGGTGGAGAAAATGTTTGCTCCGTCCGTACACACAACAGGATATCCATTTCTGCCACCGCCACCTTCGCTACCTGCCAATGATAGTAGGCTCCGCAAACAAACACTCCCCTGCCAAAGGACAGGCCCTAGTCTGCCCGGAATGAATATTGGTTTCTCGTTCCCATTCCCCTCCGTGCAGCAGGTTGTTCTGGCGTTTCTGCGTAATTGCTTCACTTCCGTCGCTTCACCGGTCGTGACCATGACCGACCACCAACGGTGGTGTTCGTGGAGCAAACACGACCACAACGGAGGAATAAGTGAAAGCAGCGAGCGTGCTGCTGGGAGATTGCCAAAAGCCAGCTGATAGGCTCCTCGTCCGTCATTCACTCGCTGTGCTCTTCCTGTTCCTTCTCATCCGCCGCCAACCGGATGCTACGGGTGGTACGATGCCCCCGTTCGCTTTAACAAGGGCCCAGGGGACGACGGATTTTACCTCCGCCGAGTGCATTAAACCGCAACAGCAATAGTACCCCTTGTGATCCACCGATCTTTCCACTGTCGCACCCCTCCTTTGGGTCCTCTGCCGTTCGTTAGATGGGCTGGCTACTATCTGGGAGGTGGTTTGCAGCTAATTTTAGATAAGAAACTTAGACGGATCGCCAGCATTTGCATTTCCTCGCCTCGCCCGCCGCACGTGTCTCGGGGATGGTGGTTTATTTACCTTGTTTATGGTTTCGTTGGACAGATTGGCCGAACGAAACAGCGAGGTCGCCTTTAGGGCCGGGATCTTGCCTCCGCTCTCCGCCTCGCTGCAGATTTTGAACAGGTCATTGTAGTAGCGTAGTTCCGCCTCGCTTAGCTCATCCATCGCTCCGTGCCTCCTTCGCTGTAGCCAATAATACTACTTCTCGACGGTTCTACCGCTACAAAGTCCTTCTGGTTGCGTTGCAGATCCGGGTTTTCCTGTCCTTTACGTCCTGGATTCGCCACCGCCCAATCCGGCTAGATTGCCTACGTCAAAAATGTCCACTCAACACTCTAGGAGGCCACAATCCGGGTTTTCTTCTTGCCACACGCACGAGCAACAATTACACACAAACAAAACGCGCTCCGATGAAGACGACGGGCCGGCAGCAAAAGCAAGCGAGCGCAATTACACTTTTGGCACGGATCTGGCCCTCCGTTCCCGGACTGGTGCACGTTTCAACGCTCGAGAAACGGAATCCAGCCGTTGTTTTTCGTAGTTCCGACCGGCCTCCTTTTTTCCTCTGCTATCCTCCAAACCGTCGAGCTAGACCGAGAGGCCCAGGATCCAAATGTTCACAAAATACCACCGTGAATCCTCCGTTAATACCCAAATAATCTATAAAACCACCGCGAATCCTCCGCGAGTCCAATCTTATTCTTCTGCCTTTTGTTGTTGTCTGTTGTCGTTGTCGCTGGCTGCATGGGCTTCCTCAATTTTTGCTGCGAGAGCTGTCTCCGACCAACCCCCTGACAATTTGCCCTTCACAACCTCTTAACAGTTGCAACTCTTGTGATGAAAGTGAGAAAGACCGAGAAAACAGAGCAGAGCGAGGGAGATGCCGACACATTCTCACTGACAGCAAATGCTGCTGAGTAACTGACAGCAAAATGCTGTCTGTCGTCACGATTTGACAGGTGATGTCGGAGAAAAAAGGAAAAATCCACGAGGCACGCGCCTGAAGAAAACTTCTGCGAAATCTTGTGAAATCATCAACGTGAATTTTGTGAGGAGGTAGAAATTGCCCGTTTCGGCATCAGAGTGGCTAGTTTGTGATGAAGAATTTTTGCAGCAACCATCATGCTTTGAAGATGTATTCATCCGCTGTCCTCGCTTTCGGTAGCGATTGGAAATTCGAGAAATTGACGTCATCCACCGTTGTTCGCCAAAGTTTTGGAGCTCGTCCTTTCCCTGGCAGCAGCACCTCTTGACGGAAGTAGGCTGGAAACGAGACCATCGAAAAAGGATCACCGTACGATTGAGCAGAGTGACCTGCAAGTGTATTTGGCGCCCTCTGCACTTTCCGCTTCAGGAAGGAGAAGGCGGGGACGAGTAGTAGTTTGTGGCGAGCGTTTTCGTTCGGTACGGTGTTAGTCAAGGCCTTGGCCGAGTGCGTTGTCTACTAAAAACAACATCGTACGACCGCGACGACCACGACGTCGACGTCGTCGATTTTAGTGTAAACGGCCGCTTACGAATACAGTCGTAGGAGTGCAGAAAATCGACGTAATCAGCTCTAGACGAGCCTTTTGCTACTTCGAAGGCTTCTGTGACGAGAACTTCCAACAGATTTTCAAAGCAGTGCAGTCTCAACAAAGTAAACATTCCGATAGGGCCCTGTCCGGGTGCACAGAACGATGGAATATTCTAGCAACGACGTGAAACAGTTGTTCAGGTAAGTTGTTCGGTTTGCTGCGAGCGGGTTTCCTACCAGAGTAATCCAGCGAGACGACGAAGTGGATTACACCGGGAGCCTTGCGAGAACATGCATTTTGAAAGAAAGACGGTGTTCCAGAATGCAAATGCTTAGCGAAAACGGATTTCATCATAATACGACAAGAATGACTTAGACATCGCGCGTGTATTTGTATGCGCGAGAATGGATGATTTGCGTGAGACAGGCTGGTGGAAGGAGATTCACACACATTTCTCTATCGGCGGCGTGTTTAAACATATCTCTATCAAACAAGAAGGCCAAAAGAAAGGGGTGTACACAGCTGGGCAATTCATCTGATTCAGTGTTTTGTTGCTCCCATTCCCTGCGGTGGCAGCGATAAGAAGTCGACCTGCGGTTACGCGTTAACCACGAATGCGTAAACCCCACATAGTAACGAGCAACTCGTCACGTAAGCCACTGGCCGGGCGCGAATCGCGGCTTGTAGAGCGATTTTTGGTAAACAACCACGATCGCACTTGTTGTTTGTGACCGTTTTTGTCGAGAAACATTTCTGGGTGTTTAGTACATTTGGCAGAATTTCGCCTGCGACTTGCGAACCATTCCTTGAATTCATTCTACATCATTTCAACATCAGCATACTCTCGATTAAAGTGACTAATGTTCCGTAATGCTTTTACAGATCCGTCTACACGCTAGTGAAGGGGCAGGATGAACGGAAGGCGGACCTGACGGCCAACGAGATACTTGAGCCGAGCTTTCAGCTAAGTCATCGTCTGCTAATCTCGCAGTGCATTCAACTGATATTCGAAGATTTCGAGTCGGTTGGTGTGAAATCGCGCGAAATTCTTTGGCGCAAGGGCTACTACGATGTCATCTCAGTACTCAAGCGCCAAAAAGGCAATGTCGACGGTGCGGTGTTGCAGCAGGCCGCGGACCAACTCATCCAAGAAGGAAGCAATTATTTCAAGGCCATCGTTTTGCGGTTTGCAGAGCTATTTCACCTGGAAACGTTGAAATATCTGGTCGATTTTGCTCTGCTCGACAACTACGATGACGATGCATTGCGCCAGGAGGCGTCATGCTATTCGTTGCTGCAGCTACGGAATGAACCACACGCAACGAGCCCACAGGAGCTCTACACCAAACAGGAGATATCGTACGCTCTGGAGACTATTCACTCATTGCTGATTTCGCTGGGTGATTTGCACCGTTATCGTTTGGAGTTCGGTCTCGGACAGCGAGCCGAGCTGCGTACCCAAACTCGTAACTTCTATCTTGAGGCATTCAAGCTAAACCCCAAAATTGGAATGCCACACAATCAGTTGGGTATGCTGGTGACCGGACAGAACAACAATCTCGATGCGGTGTACCACTACCTTTACTCCCTATGTTGCGTGATTCCGTTCGAGTGTAGTGAACCGAATGTGAATAACATCTTCCAGAAAAACATCCGTCAGCTGGAAAATGCTGCGGCCTCTGGCGATGGGGGCCTCGCAGATGAAGATCGTACGATCAAGCAATTCATTGCCACCTTTCTCCTCGTGGTGGATGTTTTCTTCTATGACAAAAACGTTACGGATTTCACCGCTCTGTGCCATTCGGTGTTAATCGACTTCAAGAAGGCGCTAAGCATCCGCGAGCTGCTAGGCGATTTCCTCATGACGGATGATATGATCTTCAAGATCGTCTCAATATTGTTCTTTTGCATGCATCGCATCAGGATGTGTAACTCGGACAAGATCTACAGTCTGAATGCGTTCCTCGTGGCACTCTGCTCCGAGCTGCTCGAGTACTGTACGTTAAGCATTGAGAAATGCATCGTGGAAAAGGTACGCGACGATAACCGTTTTCAAGAGCTGTACCTGGAACGGTATCAGCAAAATGATGAGAAGGTATTGCGTACCCGAGCCATGGCCAAGCATGGGATGTACTCGAAGGATCAGAAATCGTCGTCCGGCGTGGAAGAAGGTGAGTTTAGCAGGACAGTGCAGCAGACCGGCGTTAGTTGATATTCCCGTACCTCAAGCCATTCAATTTTATTTTTACCATTTGCAGGTACTGGGAGCCAAGACAGTCGAGGTACAAACAGCAAGGAGTGCATGAACGGCGACAGTAAAAGCAGAGCTCAGCGAGTTGATTCGGCGAGGAAAACATCCGCAGCCAATGGTATTTCTATTGGACGATCGAAACAAAAGCAGACACGTCGTCGTAGGCGAGCCTTTAGCAACGAAAGCGATACAGAAGATGAAGAGGTTGAACACCAAGCGGAGGGAGACAGAGATGATGATTATTCTAATCGTGATTTCGATTCGGAGCACGATTTCTCCTCTGCTTCGGAAGCAAGCGAAGAAGATGACAATGAGGAGGATGACGAAGATGATGATGAGGAAGAGGAAGAAGATGGTCAGGATATCATGTCGCTCTCGAGCTACGGTTCATACGATTCAACACGCGACGAAGAGCATCAGGTTGATCAAGTTCACAATGGCAAGCAGCATGGAAAAAAGAAGCAACTGACTGGGCAGCAGCAGAATGGCGTTGTCGATGGACACGGCCACGCAAGGGCTGTCCAAGATGGGGAACATCTAAAGTTCAAGAAGCGTTACCAAAAGACCAACCCAAACATCGTATTAGAATTTGCAAACACTGACCGAACAATTCGCTCGTTGAAGATTCTGTTTGACTGGCTACATTGCAACATGGACGTGCTGTTCAACTGCTACCAATCGAATCCGGAATTTGTGGAGAAAATCATGAAGCTGTTGAATTACTTCAACATCGATATCTTTTGTAACCGAATTTATTTTTGCCGCGAACTGATAACGGTTCCCGGTTTGCGTGAAGATTTGCAAACGATTTTCGTCGCTCGTCGCACTATCCCATTACGTGAGGACATCGCTATGAAGCGTTTCCCATTGTTCGAACCAACCCAGGAAGGGTTACTATGGGAGACTTCATACAAGTATGGAATTAGCGCGGAAGATGAAAGTTTGCTGCGTTTGATGAAGATGGTTGACTTTGGGTTTGCGGTGCTCAAGACGAATAAGTTTGACTACTGCTTCGATTCCAAGACACGTGAGTTCAACCTCCGCTCGGCACGTGGTCGCCAGCCGCGAGTGGCTCAAAAAAATAAGAAGAAGAAGCATCATAGTTCAAAGCGAGAGTGGAATGGCGGTAAGCAACACTCGAAGCAGCATTCGAAGCAACAGCAGCAACATGGTTTCTCGCGCGATCGTCAACGGCAAGAGAAACGACGCCCTCGGACCGATGTTAATGGTGAGCGTCAGCCTCGCATACTGCAAAACGACGATGATGATCCGGGGGACATATTTGTGTTTCCAAGCGAGTGCCGTCGTAATCGTATGCGCAACGAATCACAACAAACGTCTAACCGAACAGGGAACTATGGTGGTGGGCTGGCTGTTGAGCTGCCAGAGAAACCAGCGAAAAAGAACATCAGCACAATGATGGGCAAACTTTGGCTTGAAGATCAGGTGAAACAACTCGAAGCGAAGGTAAGTAGTCGCCAGTTACACACCGTGGATGATTCTGATTGTGCGCGCTGATGATATCATTTTTTTTTCTCCTATTAGGTTAACCATAAAGTCGGCGATGTGTTGCTTACGCCATATGTGATGGTGGATGCGAAATGTCTGGCTGATTACACTTCGATCGTGAAAAACTTGGTCAAGATGAAGAAATTTATTGTCCTCATTCCCAAAGCTGGTAAGTATACTTGGTGCCGGTAGATTGAATGAATGAATGAGTCATTAGTGCATTATCACCTTCATATAGTGCTCAGCGAATTGGATAAGTTGAAGAAATGCAACGAGGGCGCCCGCAGTGCGATCAAGTGGTTGGAGATTGAGCTCACCAAAGGAAATCGCTTCTTACGCATTCAGAAACCCCACGAAACGCTACCGATGCCACTAGTGAAGATACCGAAAAAGCTAGGTATGTGTTTTATGTCTGCGATCGAAGGGAGAATCAGTTGCTCACACGATTTGTTTGCTCATTTGCTTTTCAGATCGCGAAGGTGCACTATTTACACAGATCGTCCAATTCTGTAATCACATTGTCACGACACAGGGCGATGACGATGGATTTGACATCATTACCTACCTGTCGGGAGACAGTCTGGCGAACAAGAAGCTCGGCAACGGCAGCAGCTACGTTGGTATACTGGAGGCCATACCGGTGAAGTTTGAGCAGATCGTAACGTTCTATTCGGCTTATAAAAGGAAATGAACAGATCTCGCATACAACGCCATGTGGTCCTTGGTCCTGAGAGCGAACAGTTAGCGAGTTTAAGCAGAGCCAAAACAGCAGAACAACACAGTAACCAAGAAGTAACCGCGCCAACCCAGCAAGAAACCAACGTTCGTTCCCTCGTGTGGTTGAGGTGGACATCGCTCAGCCCATTCAATGGTCGAAAGCGATGGTGCCAACATCATCATGTCGGCACAGTTCCTTTAACAGTGCTGAGGTTGGGATCTCCCCATCTCAAGGGGATGTAGGTTGTCTTTTGGGTATCAAAAGGCGTAGGTCAGGTCAAGGTGTGTCCTAAATCAGTCCTTTGCGTCGCTCGTTTTACACACACACCCACACAATTTCCCTCTCCCTCTCTTTCTGCAAATGCAAATGCATCTCCATCGGACGCGTGATACTCGATGCTCACTCTACGTAGAGAGATCATCGTTGCAAAGAGACAATGCAGACGTAGATAGTAGGGAAAACAGAGAGAAACTGAAAGCTTAAGTACGACAGAAGGGCGCTGATAAACGAAAATCACTGTAGCAGCAGCAGCAGCAGCAAGAGGGCGGTCACTGAGGAAGTGATACGTCGATGAGAAAGCCCCGAAACATGATTAACCAGTGCCGATCAAGAAATTTGAGGCAATTATCAATTCGGAAGTAACCTCCAATTTCCCTCTCATTCGTCTTTTTTTTTCTTCTACTATCCAAAATCTATTGTCTAGGGAACCATAGAATACGCACAATAACACAACCGATAAAACCATTCCAGATCACATGGAAACGCATCAATTAAAATTGAGTTCAACGTGTTACGAACTTTGCGGTGACTGGTTGCTGTCGGTAGTGTTAAGAGAATCCCGAAAAGATTCCAGGTGTGTTTCCTCAGTCCCAATCTACAAGAACTCAGATTTCTTCTTTTCCATCATTCCCATTCTAGTTTGTAATATGCAAAATTTACTGTACTACAAAGTTGGTACAAAGAAAGTCAGAATCGGACACTTATCTTTTCTTTATGTTTCTCGAGCATACGTTCTTTATGTTCTTGAACAGCATGCGACGAAAGGTAACGTTAAGACAGATGTTCTGCTCATGCTTGCCAATTGGCAAATGAATTATAATTTCCTATCAATAGATGCCTTCCTTTTTCACCGTATACTCCACCGTATTCCTTTTCTGGGCACTTGGCCTTGGCTTCGCAAACCATTTGGCCAGCGGTTTATGATTGCCTTTTTTCTATCCAATTATTTCCATTATTTGCCATATCTTTAGTTCGTTGATGGTTGAAAGACGACTCTAATGGAAATAGGTTTGGATATACGCTAATACCTTCGCTATAGTGGCGTGCTATACTAAAAACTAGAATTGTTAACAGTCAAGCCAGCCAGCTAAAGCGCATGCTTTGGCATCACAATTTCCTGACAGTACAGTACAGCCGTTCATTTCTCAGTTCTTCAATCATCCATTGCATTCCTTTGAAAACATATGTTTTTAGCTTCTCTTCTATCACAGATCTTTATATTATCCTACGTTTACCGCTTACAAATAAAATTCTAATTGGTGGAACAATATGTTTGGAGTATTTTTTTTATGGTTTTTTCATGACGATGAAAGAAATATGTTTTCAGCTAGATTCGCTAGATTTATAGATCGATTTTAAAATCCACGTGGATTGGTTCGATGTTGGAACGCTGATATTCATGGTCAAACAATGCCATGTTCACCATCACGCCTGAGACTGTGAAACTAAGCGCATTGTGTGTGAGACTGATCATGTCGAGATTAATAGTTTTTATCGAAAGTCTGCCTCGCATGCGTGAATGAATTCTCCCGGCAATGGGAAAGTCTTATCAGTAATTCATCTGAGCTTGATTGATGTGAACTGCCTTCAAATTGCGGCGGTAGCTAACTTCTCATGGTCGTAGAACATTATAACACAGGCAGGATCTAACCAGTGATATCAAAGTTGATCATGAATTTACCTTCAATCGAACCACTACTGTTAGCATTAATAGGAATCGTAAATCCATGCCCAGAACCATGGTTAAGAATAGGATGGTAAGTAGAATAGTTTCCATCCATTGGTTATCATTTGCCGCGCCTGTTCACATTGAGAGGCGGTCGTTTCAGTGCCAAAGGGACAGCCTTTGGTCACGGAGCATGGCATCTAGTTTCCGGTGTTGCAACACGCGACATACGAAGGTCACCGTAGGTAAGCTTGTGCGCCTTGACGAGCACACGTTACCTACTGGCCTAGAGAGGTCGATCGGCCAATGACTGCTGGTTAAGCGGTTGGCTGTAATATGATTTAAATATGGTGATATGCACTTCCCTTGCAGGCGTTGCACATCTTCTCATACGCCATCATTCATCGTAATCATGATAAGACTACACTTTAAGCTGCCTGCCTTGTTTCGTTGATCTCTGATGTAATGTAATTCGTTATACGTAGGAATTGCGTAACGAAATGCGTTCTGTGTTATTTTTTCGCATCTATTGTACTGTTTCATTGAGGGTGGAGGTATGTGTACGGGAACGCTGTAATTTTGAAGATGCCATTAGTGTGTTCTTTGCATCAAACAGTATGTCCTGAAGCAATAATAATGATTATACATTGCGTCACATAAAAACCAGCGATGTGGTCCGTAGTAACGTTTTGGTGGACAAAGAGGCAAAAAAGTGCATTGACTTTACTTAAAGTTACTTTCAGCGCGGACCCAGAACCGGTCTTCGGCGTGGCCTTGAGCCTGATGATTGGAGCGAAATGAACGAAACGCGCAAAAAATGACCAGATGTAAGAAACTGATGGACGCTTCAATTTTTTGTGATAAACTCGCTATTTAACTCCAAAATTAATAAGGATCATTTCAGAATTTCAAAAATGAGAAACAATGTTTTAAATACTCTACTAGAATATTTCGTTTTTATTCAAGGTACCCTGAGTGTTGGTTCCAGTGTAGTGGGCGAGATGGACAATCCGGTTTCAGCAGGTTGTTTCGAATTCGTCGCAGGCAATGCTTACCGAAGTCTACTATAAAGTCTTCTGATTTTTACCTTTATTCGACTAATTTGAGTTTCAATTCTAGATTATTTTTGTTGTTTTTATTGTCGCTGTTCTCTTGTAGAAAAGAGCAGCTGAAATGTGTCCATACACCTCACCATGACGCTGCGCAAATCGTGCCGAGGATTGGAGCATATGTTGGCGCCATCGGGGTGGCACAACCGGCATCATCTCCCACCTATTCCGGTGCCTGCTACATTGGCGGCCGGCATCGAGCGTCTGTAAGATGAGAACTTCGCTATAAAAGCCGATGCTACTGCTGAGCGGCTTTCAGATAGTGACGATCGCGTACGATCGAATCATCGAGTCCTGATTACTGTGGATATTTATTTTCCAACTTGAAACATTCAAGTCGCTAGGGATACAGTGAAAAATGAAGGCGATGCTGTTTTTGTGTGGTGTAGCGCTCTGCGCTGGTTTTTCGTTCGCTGTACCCCAAACCAAGGACCCTGAAGTGGAATTGCGTAAGTATCCGTGATAATGTCACGATGTAATTGGCGCTTAGGCAAACGGATGACTTAAGCTAGTGTGATTTGATATCTGAAATTTACTCTGGACAGTGTTAATTAATTAAAGACAGATTTAATTGGCGATTTACCGAGTTGATAATGACCATAGTGTAATTCGTGTTTACTGCTTAAATTCAGTTTAGCAAATCTACTTTCTACTGTTATTACAATTTGGAAAGGTTACTACAATTTGTGAAAAGCGACACCGGCCGACGGGAAGCGGCATGACTTGATAGATTATTGACGAGGCGTTTTGTTTGCTGGATATATCGTTTCCAATTAATTTTACCCAATTAAAGATGATTACAATGTCATTTTTTAAAACGAGCGAACAATGATGGAGCTGTGTCACCGTGAGAAATTGATAAATGTGCGGAGCCATCCAATAAAAAAACAGATTAACATTGTCTGTGATCTGATGTTAAGAGGAGTATTCCCGTATTACCTTTCGTATTGGTCTTACTCTATCGTAAAGAAGATGTAGTTAAATGTCACATATTACTTATCCGGATTTACACGAATAACCGAAGAAGAAGATGTTCCTAAATATTTTAAATAAAGTCCTTCCGATTTACTGGTATAAAATGAAATAATTCTAAATTGAACTGAAAATAGTTCGACTGTGAGGTTGCTTTAAAATTGCCTCACACTCTCGCATACCGGTTTCCGAGATGCAAACCTTGCCCAGTTGCAATCCAGCTCACCTTGCCTCTTGATTGTTGCAGCTACTTTTATGGAAATCTGCTACCGCGATAGCCCCGATCTGAGCAAGTGCATCCAAAGAAGCATCCAGCGTATGCTGCCGGAGATGCATGTAAGTATACTGCAGAAGTAGCCGATCAGAAAGGGATAATATATTTACAACGAATGTACGCGATCCCGGCTGACCAACATACATAATGGTACGCTTCCAGGCTGGTATCGAATCGCTCGGTTTTCCATCGCTAGACCCGTACGAATCGAAGAGCACCTACATTGACTACAAGCGCAACCAGATGTCCGCCTCGCTGCACGTTAAAAATGCTAAGACCTTTGGCATAAGTAAGGCCCAAATTCTTGGCACCCGGGCTACGGCAACAGATAAAACATTCAATTTGGCCGTGGATGTACGGTTTCCGCAAATCTTCATGGAAGGATACTTCAAGGGGGAAGGACGTTTCAATAGCATCAAGCTGGCCTCCAAGGGATATTTCAACAACACAATGAGTAAGCAAAGAATACGAACGATAATGCAATCGTTGCACCAGGACGCACGGTTAACCTAAATCTCGTTCTACTTTTGCGAACTAGCTGACGTGACGACGACTTGGCAGATGTCGGGAGAAGTTAAGCAGCGCAATGGCGAGGACTACGTAGAGATCGACACCTTTGATATGAGTCCCGAGGTGGCAGACATGAAAGTATATGCTACAGGACTGTTCCCCGATGCTGAGCTTAGTAAGTGGTGCTCTTGCTTTCGTTAGCGTTTGATTGACGAATGACGTGGTGCGATCGTTCAAATCTCTTTCCACAGATCAAATTGCCCTGGAGTTCGTTAACCAGTACTGGCCCATGTTCTACAAGGAGCTGCTCCCGAACTCTCGGCAGGTATGGGAACCGGAAATGGTTGCGCTTGTTAATAAGATCTTCCAGCGGATTCCTTATCGGCGGCTGCTGCCAAAACGAGCGTAGAAGCATTTCGTCCGTATTTTTGTTACCTTTGAGATAATGGGTTTGGAGAAGTGATTGAAATTGGAGCATTAATTGTGTAAAATAAAAACCAAAAATGATTACGTTGTTCTTAAAGATCTACGGAATTACATGTCCTCGTTCGTATCGCAACGAACTAACGTTAATCGGTAAACTGTTCCGTACCGAGAATTTTAAATATTCTGTTCCTGTGCCAATCGGATGCTCCAACGTCCAGCGTAAATGTACAAAATCAATATCCAGCACGATGACAGCATGGCAAAGATATGTAATATGGAGATGTTTTCCAAGGTACTATAATGACTGAAATAAGTTTGGTAAATTGATAGAAAAATTAAAGTTTCCATGTTGCAGACGTTACAAAACCGAGATGCTGATTGTTAGTAAGCACGTCCAAGAGACATCGGTTACGATCGGTCGTCTAGTGGTTCGGTCGCAGAAAGCAATAAAGTATCTTGGTGTGATGTTAGATAATAGGCTAACCTTCAAGGACCATCTCGAGTATGCGGTTAACAAAGCGAGGAATTCTTTGAATGCTCTCACTGCTATGCTGCACTGATCAGGGGGCCTTTCCGGCTCCAAGAAGAGACGGCTGGCGACTGTAGTGTCATCTACACTACGGTACGCAAGCCCAGTCTGGGGTGTAGCACTGAGAAAACCCAGCAACAGGCTGATTCTAGACCGCGTGCACCGGCTCTTAGCGATCAGGGAGGCGAGCGCTTTCCGCACGATCTCACTAGAGGCAGTGTGCGTGATATCGGGTATGATGCCAATCACTTTAGTGATCATGGAAGATGCCGAGCGTTACGATGGGAGAAACACTCCAGGCAGTCGATATGGGCACCAAAATTCGGTGCGGGAATGGCAAAGGCAGTGGGATGCAGGCAAAAGCGAACGATGGACGCATCGCCTAATCCCAGAAATCACGGGGAGATTAATTTCTATCTAATCCAATTCCTCTCAGGAAACGGTTATTTTAGGGATTATCTACACCGGATTAACAGGGCCAAGACACCGTACTGCCCAGTCTGCCAGGGAACTGTGGAGTCTCCGGAGCACATTCTGGTTGCCTGCCCAAGGTTTGCAGACACAAGAGAGGAGCTGAAGAGGCGCATTGGAGATGACTTTTCGGTAGATGACATTGTCACACGAATGTGTCAAAACCCTGCTGCCGTCGATGCTGTGAATAGGTTCATCAGCCATGCGATGAGGAAACTATTTGCTGAGTGGCAAAAAGAAGACCGGTTGCCCAGGATAGAAAGCCAGGGGCAATCTCAGTGAGACACCTATTTACGAGAGCATCAGTAGATGTTGAATGGGGCGTTTATCGCCCAGCCTCCCCTTTGAAGGATGCCGCAAGGTAATACTGAAGGGGACTAAAGGCATTGGAAGGGGGGTTTTAGTGGGTAAAAATCCCACACTACCGAAGGGAACTCTCGTATTCCCCAAGGTTCCTATGAAGGTTTCCCGCCCTACAAGTGTAAAAAAAAAGACGTTACCTTCGTAGTCATGCAGTCTTACAAGTAAATTTCTAGTTAGCTAAACAAGAGCTATTTCGATTTAAAACAACGTATTTTTTCGAGCTGTTGTCGGTTTATCGGTGAACGATTCGGTTTGTACACTATGTGGGATTAACAGTATAAACAGGCACCAGTGTGTGCTAATACGTAAGACTTTCTCATTAATTTGCTCAATTATGAACGCATTAGAAAAGAATCTTCCACCTTCCTCTAATCGCCCTCGTAGCAAACAGATCATAACTGACCACATCGAATAGCATAATACATCTGGCATACGTAGCATAGCTATCTAGTCAGGATGTATTGCGTTAGTAAATAGATAATAAACTTTACATAGTGGCTACGTAACTCCAACTTATAATTTTCCAAGGAATTTGCACCAGGACTACCGGCAAAATATTGCAATGCTCGTTTTCAGATTTATTTTCGTGTCATTACCAATTTGAAGCCCACCTGCGAAGGTCGATGGTACTGCTTGTACAAACCAAACAGAAGTGAAAATGATCACACTATCAAATGACTTTTTAAATAACTATAAGAAACAGTGGAAGTGAGGATGCAAATAATTGATTATTTTATTTTTATTAAACAGTAATAATGTGTTTCGTTAATTACGGCTATCTGTGCATTGGATTGATTCCTTCGTTTCGCGTGTGGTCCAAGAACAATCGATTGGATTACCAGTCATCGCCAAATCAGTAACATTTGATGAGGTAACAGAAATATTAAATTGTGAAATGCAGTTGTATTTCACGTTGATGCTTAGCTTAGGAACTGGGACATACGATAAGTCTAGGCTCGCGAGAAGGTTTGATTCGAGGCTAATGGAATTAAGTCGTTCGGGAAAGCGACCGTTAAAACTAATCGATGTGAGGTAGTTGAACGAAAGGTCTAGAGTACGCAAATATTTCAATGGGGCGATCCAGTAGAACTGAAAGTGACTGATCCGATTCATGTTCAAATCGATCGAAATAATTTTCGGCATCGTCGTCAGACAGTATGGTATCTCGGTTAATGTGTTATTAGACATATTCAGCCACTCAAGCGATGGAACATTCCATCGACATAAATCTATTTGTCGGATTCGATTCGAGGCTAAACTTAATACTCGAAGAAATCCTGAGTTCACTGCTCCAGTTACTAACTCGTGTCGGTTTGAACTAACAATCAAGCGTTCTAAATGTGTATAGCTATTGAATTCGTCCATATTAAGGATTTGTACCTGGTTTCTACTCACGTATATGCTCCTCGCCATCGTGAAACAGGCAGTTTTCGAGCTGTTGATGATAGATTTAATTTTGTTATCAAATAATTTCAGCTCCTCTAGCTCTAATGTATTGCATAGCAATCCTAAATTCAGTTGTAGAAGCAGAGAATATGTAATTGTTACCAGCTTAATTGCTTTCAAATTAGCAAACGAGGGTGGCATTGTCACCAACATGCTATGAGCTATCGTTAAACTTGCAATATGTTCATTCACATCGACATTGAGCGATCTAAGACTAGTGTTTGTAATGTAAAGATGCATGATAGTACAGTTACCAGAAATGCTAACATGTTTAACTGCAGGAGAGTCTCTAATGGTTAGTCGTGTTTCTTTAATAGCATCCAATGTTGACCTTGGTACAATTTCTTCTTGGATATCTTCAATAATGAATTGGTATGTTTTAACTACATGGTGAAAAACAAATGTACCATCCTTGCTCGGTCGATAATGACGTAACATGCAAACTCTGCCAGCACATCTAAATTGAAACGAAACGACGAAAAGCGGGACTTGCACCAATGTAAGACACCAGCTGTAACGAGAGTTTCCAGCGTGCAATTTTGATTTCAGAACTAGATTATGATATAATGCACACCTTATTGAAGTGAAGATATCCATTTCTAGCTTAATAAATGGAGTTAACTCGTGAAACGTATGAATCCAACTGAAATTCAGAAACACTAGATTGCAATATATGAAATCCTATTTGACGGAAATGATCAGAACGAAAAAAAAAACAGGAGAACTGGTTGATCATCATTGGGTTAATAACATTACAGAGAATCATTTTCACAGAAGATTCGGAAATGGTCTGATCAAATGCCTTTTTCTAACAAGATCGCACACCAAACATATGATCCGGCAATATATAAAAACATTAGTGATGTTGAATTTGATGATGTTACGAAGTATTGGTGAATTGGTCTGGTGATAGATTAACATCTGGTTATTTGTCAATTAGCACGTAGATTGCGTTATAATAGTTACAATACAAATATTTTCCGGCTTACACTTTAGCTCGCAGCGTATTGTTTTTGCTGATACTAAGAAAGCCCTCCTGATAACAGTGACATAACTGTACTCATTTGAATGCTATATTTATGAGGTTTTATTGCATTTCCAACCTCACCTTCACTGTAAGTTATCGTTATAGAAAAGGTCGTTTTCCAGTTTGATATTTTCCACTTCTGTTTGGTGAATACGAGCAAAATCGACGACCGGAGTGACGAAGTTTTAGATCATGATTCCGTTGTAAATGCAGGTATGCAACCGCCGCGTTAAGAAGGTTCGTCATTTCCTGCGCTGGCTGCTGCCAGCGAAACAAATGACTATAACACCATTCGTGCCAACGAATCGATCATGTGTCGTCAAGAGCTGTTTTGATCTAAATAGTAATGATCGTTGACGTTAAAATCTTCACTACTTCAGCTACTCTCCTCTTCCTCTGAGTATCCTGACTATTTGAACTTTTTGGACGCCACTTTACGGAAAATTGCTTTAGATCATTGTGCCCTTATTTGAAATGACATCAATTTGTAATTTTCCAAAGAATTTGCACCAGGACTACCGGCAAAATATTGCAATGCTCGTTTTCAGATTTATTTTCGTGTCATTACCAATTTGAAGCCCTCCTGCGAAAGTCGACGGTTTTGCTTGTACACACCAAATAGAAGTGAAAATGATCACACTATCACACTATAAATGACTTTTTAAATAACTATAAGAAACAGTGGAAGTGAGGATGCAAATAATTGATTATTATATTTTTATTAAACAGTAATAATGTGTTTCGTTAATTACGGCTATCTGTGCATTGGATTGATTCCTTCGTTTCGCGTGTGGTCCAAGAACAATCGATTGGATTACCAGTCATCGCCAAATCAGTAACATTTGATGAGGTAGCAGAAATATTAAATAGTGAAATGCAGTTGTATTTCACGTTGATGCTTAGCTTAGGAACTGGGACATACGATAAGTCTAGGCTCGTGAGAAGGTTTGATTCGAGGCTAATGGAATTAAGTCGTTCGGGAAAGCGACCGTTAAAACTAATCGATGTGAGGTAGTTGAACGAAAGGTCTAGAGTACGCAAATATTTCAATGGGGCGATCCAGTAGAACTGAAAGTGACTGATCCGATTCATGTTCATATTGATCGTAGTAATATTTGGCATCGTCGCCAGACAGTATGGTATCTCTGTTAATGTGTTATTAGACATATTCAGCCATTCCAGCGATGGAGCAATCCATCTACATAAATCTATTTGTTGGATTCGATTCGAATCTAGATTTAATGCTCGAAGAGATTCTGAGTTCACTGCTCCAGTTACTAACTCGATTCGATTTGAACTTAGAATCAAGTGTTCTAACTGTGTATAGCTATTGAAGACGTCCATATTAAGGATTTGTACCTGGTTTCTATGCACATTGATGCGCTTCGCCATCGTGTGACAGGCAGCTGTTGTTTTCGAGCTGTTGATGATAGATTTAATTTTGTTATCAAACAATTTCAGCTCCTCTAGCTCTAATGTATTGCATAGCAATCCTAAATTCAGGTGTAGAAGCAGAGAATGGGTAATTGTTACCAGCTTAATTGCTTTCAAATTAGCAAACGAGGGTGGCATTGTCACCAACATGCTTTGAGTTATCGTTAAACTTGCAATATGTTCATTCACATCGACATTGAGCGATCTAAGACTAGTGTTTGTAATGTAAAGATGCATGATAGTACAGTTACCAGAAATGCTAACATGTTTAACTGCAGGAGAGTCTCTAATGGTTAGTCGTGTTTCTTTAATAGCATCCAATGTTGACCTTGGTACAATTTCTTCTTGGATATCTTCAATAATGAATTGGTATGTTTTAACTACATGGTGAAAAACAAATGTACCATCCTTGCTCGGTCGATAATGACGTAACATGCAAACTCTGCCAGCACATCTAAATTGAAACGAAACGACGAAGAGCGGGACTTGCACCAATGTAAGACACCAGCTGTAACGAGAGTTTCCAGCGTGCAATTTTGATTTCAGAACTAGATTATGATATAATGCACACCTTATTGAAGTGAAGATATCCATTTCTAGCTTAATAAATGGAGTTAACTCGTGAAACGTATGAATCCAACTGAAATTCAGAAACACTAGATTGCAATGTATGAAATCCTATTTGACGGAAATGATCAGAACGAAAAAAAAAACAGGAGAACTGGTTGATCATCATTGGGTTAATAACATTACAGAGAATCATTTTCACAGAAGATTCGGAAATGGTCTGATCAAACGCCTTTTTCTAACAAGATCGCACACCAAACATATGATCCGGCAATATATAAAAACATTAGTGATGTTGAATTTGATGATGTTACGAAGTATTGGTGAATTGGTCTGGTGATAGATTAACATCTGGTTATTTGTCAATTAGCACGTAGATTGCGTTATAATAGTTACAATACAAATGTTTTCCGGCTTACACTTTAGCTCGCAGCGTATTGTTTTTGCTGATACTAAGAAAGCCCTCCTGATAACAGTGACATAACTGTACTCATTTGAATGCTATATTTATGAGGTTTTATTGCATTTCCAACCTCACCTTCAATGTAACTTACATTCACATCGTTATAGAAAAGAACGTTTTCCAGTTTGATATTTTCCATTTCTGTTTGGTGAATACGAGCAAAATCGACGACCGGAGTGACGAAGTTTTAGATCATGATTCCGTTGTAAATGCAGGTATGCAACCGGCGCTTGAAGGATGCGCAAAATGTGTAATCAACGCAATGTATGTGTCAAGCGATTCGATTTCTTGGTTTCCATAACTACTTTGCTTCGAAACTGTATTCCATTCAGATTTGCTACACTACTTGTCTCTTACAAGGTGGAATTGTCTCTTACAAGCTTTTTCTAATGTATAACACAAGCAAGTGTGTGTTCGCTGCAGCATTATCACAAAGGTCATGTCATTTGAACGAAAACGATGCACTGTTTGGGATTCCTTCCATCTTTCTGTTATCGCCACCTTCAAAATACATCTAGCATACGAATCACAGCTATTCTGACTATATTGTAGCGTCAGTGAATAAATAGACAATAAATTCTAAACAGCGGCTATCAAAATCCAAGTTGCTTTAGATCATTGTGCCCTTATTTGAAATGACATCAATTTGTAATTTTCCAAGGAATTTGCACCAGGACTACCGGCAAAATATTGCAATGCTCGTTTTCAGATTTATTTTCGTGTCATTACCAATTTGAAGCCCTCCTGCGAAAGTCGACGGTTTTGCTTGTACACACCAAATAGAAGTGAAAATGATCACACTATCACACTATAAATGACTTTTTAAATAACTATAAGAAACAGTGGAAGTGAGGATGCAAATAATTGATTATTATATTTTTATTAAACAGTAATAATGTGTTTCGTTAATTACGGCTATCTGTGCATTGGATTGATTCCTTCGTTTCGCGTGTGGTCCAAGAACAATCGATTGGATTACCAGTCATCGCCAAATCAGTAACATTTGATGAGGTAGCAGAAATATTAAATAGTGAAATGCAGTTGTATTTCACGTTGATGCTTAGCTTAGGAACTGGGACATACGATAAGTCTAGGCTCGTGAGAAGGTTTGATTCGAGGCTAATGGAATTAAGTCGTTCGGGAAAGCGACCGTTAAAACTAATCGATGTGAGGTAGTTGAACGAAAGGTCTAGAGTTCGCAAATATTTCAATGGGGCGATCCAGTAGAACTGAAAGTGACTGATCCGATTCATGTTCAAATTGATCGAAACAATTTTCGGCATCGTAGTCAAACAGTATGGTATCTCTGTTAATGTGTTATTAGGCATATCCAGCCATTTAAGCGACGGAGCATTCCATCGACATAAATCTATTTGTCGGATCCGATTTGAGACTAGATTTAATGCTCGAAGAGAATCTGATTTTACTCTTCCAGTTACTAACTCGATTCGGTTTAAACTAAGACTCAAGTGTTCTAATTGTGTATAGCTATTGAATTCGTCCATATTAAGGATTTGTACCTGGTTTCTATTCACGTATATGCTCTTCACCATCGTGTGACAGGCAGTATTCGAGCTGTTGATGATAGATTTAATTTTGTTATCAAACAATTTCAGCTCCTCTAGCTCTAATGTATTGCAAAACAATCCTAAATCCAGTTGTAGAAGCAGAGAATGGGTTATAGTTACTGCCGTAATTGCTTTTAAATTAGCAAACGAGGGTGGAATTGTCACCAACATGCTATGAGCTATCGTTAAACTTGCAATATTTTCATTCACATCGACATTGAGCGATCTAAGACTAGTGTTTGTAATGTAGAGATTCGTGATAGTACAGTTACCAGAAATGCTAAGATGTTTGACTGCAGGAGATGCTTTAATGGTTAGTTGTGTTTCTTTAATAGCATCCAATGTTGACCTTGGTACAATTTCTTCTTGAATATCTTCAATAATGAATTTGTAGTCTTTCGCGATATGGCGAAAAACAAATGTACCATCCTTGCTCGGTCGATAATGACGTAATATGCAAACTCTGCCATCACATCTAAATTGAAACGAAACGACGAAGAGCGGGATTTGCACCAATGTAAGACACCAGCTGTAACAAGAGTTTCCAGCGTGCAATTTTGATTTCTGAACTAGATTATGATGTAATGCATACCTTATTGAAGTGAAGATATCCATTTCCAGTTTAATAAATGGAGTTAACTCGTGAAACGTATGAATTCAACTGAAATTCAGAAACACTAGATTGCAATATGTGAAATGCTATTTGACGAAAATGATAAGAATGAAAAAGAAAAAACAGATGAACTGTTGATTATCCTTGGGTTAATAACATTACAAAGAATTACATTACATTTTCACAGAAGCTAGGGAAATGGTCTGATCAAATGAGTTTTTTCTAACAAGATCGCGCACCTAATGCAGGAACAGGTAATACAAGCGCTCATTTGTGACGCGCAACTTTGTCCAAATTGGTCCCATGGTAGATGTTATGGCAATATCCCGTAGATTGCGTTATAATAGTTGCAATGAAAATCGATTATGAGTCTGCTATAACTCGTGCCGTTGTGCTCTTGCGGAATGTGCAAATACTACATTGCACTTGGTATTAAAAAAATATCTAATTCAAGAAAACTAATAATTTAGTTAAGATCATTTAAATTATCGATAGCTATTTTATAAGCAAAAAAACGAATTTTCGCGAATATTGTGTGAAATTGTAAAAAAATTATATTATTTTACTTATGTTTTACTGTTGCGCCGAAAGTTGGCTTATTTACCATAAACAAAATTATTATGCCTAGCGTTGATATGTTTTATAGAAGCTTTATACTTGATACGGACAACTCATTCTGAAAAGTGATTACGCTTTTTGTATAATTATTTGCAATATTACAAAATTCTGATGAGTTATTACGTTATTTATACACTTACTTGCAATATTGAAAAAAATAAGGGTTATTCAAGCAAGTATAATTATTGTAAAAGAAAAATTGACTGCAACATCGGATGCATAAAACCTTTTGTCAACACTATATATTAATATAATGAATAAACGTGTTATAAATGCTTGGCTGAAATATACACAACCCTACTTGTTTGTATAGCAGTGACTCTATTATCAAAACGAATGTATCTTTTAAGCCGCCAAAGAGATGCGTTGCCATTTATGTTGCCGAACAATGGCACATACTACTGCTAACCATCTATTCTGGTGAGTTAATGCTTGCTTCAGTTAACAGATGGCCTGTGTGCTAGAGACACAAAACCAGAAGATGTAAAGCCTGTCGAGTTTGGCCAAAATTGGTTCGATTGTTTCAACACTTCTTATACGTTTAATACCCCCAAATTACATGTCAAAGTTTTGAAGTGTTGGACTATGATGTGATGAAATTGCAGACAAAAAAAAAACAAATATGTTTTAATACACACATGAGTACTTGGTTCATTTGCCAAAAAGCGAAAAAATAAAATAAAAATGTCATGCGTGTTTTTGTAGCTTGTCCATAATTCAACAGAGTACAAAAACCAATGTACTCCCAACATAGCATTTGCTCAGTGTGAAGTCCACCTGTACTGTGTAATCTTTGGGGAAGCATAATAGGTGCGTGGATTTTACAATAACCAGTCACGCTCAGCTAGCGTTCGAGTATCAGGAACCGAGAACCAAGCGAACTTGTCTCCGGCTTCAAAAGAGACCATCCACAACGTCCCAGCGAAGCTTAATCCGTCCGTGGAGCGTAGAGGTACAATGACTCAGTTGTCCATTTAAAAATAATCGCGGCACCATCCAATGGCTTAAGATTTAAAACCAAATTCACCCAACCCCCTTGTTTGTCCCTGAACGATTGTTCGCGTCGTTCGATACGTTTTGAACAAGTGATCCGAGCAGTCGTTCCCGCTGGTGCGTTCCTGCCAATTTGTAGAATGGTTCTAAGGTCCAGTCGTGTTTGCCATGTTTTCTGTGACTCGGCCACTGGCTGACGGCGTGACTCGAGCTGTGTCCCTCACTCGCGCTGGCGACTCCTTAGCTCCGGTAGCTACAAATGCAGCGACAATGCGTGCGACGATGGATTAGGCGATCGGTAAGCGGTTGTCGGTTGTCCAACGCTCCGTAGTCGGTCTCTTCGTCTGCCGTTCGCTGCTGCTCCCGTAGGAATCGGGACCGTTTGCGTTCGCGTTCCCGACATTCCCGGCCGTACAGCGACACAGACATCGAAACGATGGTCTCTGAGACGATCGCGCGCTGAGAGCTAGCTGGCAGGGTGGTTGGCTGGCTGGTTGGCTGCTGGTTGACCGGCTGATGGTTTGCACACATACTTTCTTGCGGCCGTATGTGTACCGGCTGGCTCTATATAAAACGATGATCAATAAGCAAACGGTATTACAGTTCAATTTCAAACCGTTTTCGAGTCACTGCCAAGGACGCACCAAGGCGACGCTAGTGGTGGCGAGCGAGCGTGGCCCTGTCTGCGCTAGTGGATGAGTCAGGCGTGTAAGGGATTGCGTTTTGGTGGAATCGTTGTGTTCTAGTTTCTAGTGAAACTGCATGGAATATTGTGGATCGCTGTGTAGTCAGCAGTGAGTACGCAAGTACGGAACGCGTTGTTACAATGTCGAAAGGTGTTGTTCTTGTGGCCGCTCTAGTAGCGGTATCATTCGTTGTCGATGCAGAAAAAACTGCGGCTTATTCGAGCCAACAATCATTAGATGATGATTCCGATGTGATTGAAGGTATGAAGCGTTAGTTAGTTAGGGGTTCGTCGTTTACTATCGTTGCGAGCGTAACGAAAGACTTCAACATTTCTCGTGTGACGTATGACACGGAGGGCTACTTCTTTTGTTTCTTTAAGTAGTGTGCAAAGTGAACCATAATTACTAATTTACTTATGCATTTAAAACAATACTTAAACACTTAATGTTGCATTTCATTTTTCAATTCCCCCTGCCGGAAATGTGTACGAAATGGCTGATGGTAAGGGAAAAGTCCTTCCGAGTACTCCGTTGGCTCGCGTCTGTCTTTATCTTAAACTGCATACGACAACGAGCCCGGCCAAGATACTGCGTAGTTGTTTCCGAGTGCTACGGTGTATGGACGAGCGAGCAGGGAGCGTTGAACCTCGCGCCACATTACATGATCGAACGGTGAAGCTTTTGTCCATCCACCATCGATCCTGAACGGGTGGCAAACGAGAACAGAGTGACAACGGCACCCCGAAAAGGGGCTGTGCGGCAACAATGGATACGAAAATGCCGTCGCGTTTGCTTTCGATCGCTCTTTCGATTCGCCACCTTTGCCGATATCTTCGCATCACCCGCGGGTGGTGTCCCATCGGCACGCTCGGAAGGTGTCGGTCTTCGTGTCGTGTATCCGCTGTTAATGAGTTTTGACCTTCCCTGATGCCAGACACCCCCCCAGCCAGCGACAGCATCCAGAAAACAGCTGTCGTGGTTTGGCGATTGCTATGGCCCGTGTCCTGGATTCGCTCGCCTCCGCAACTGGCAGCGCGATGACGCTGTAGAGATCGTTCTGAGTGTCATTACCTTCCGGTTCTGACCTTCGGGAACTGGTTCACTAAACTCTTTAGTGGTACCGTGCAGATGGGAGGAGCGATCGATGGTGGCAGGTTTAGAAACAATTGCGCAAACCGGTAGGTACCGGTTTGACGAGAGCTTACGCAGCGTGTGGCAGGAGAAGGATTTTCCGATCTAAAAGTGCGTAAGTGGATCCAAGCTGCTCGTCACGCTCCGACACACCGGGGTGATTGGCGCCGCTGGGTTAAACACGTCAGCGTAAAACAATTTCCGTTCGACTTCCCCGACAAATGGGGCCAAAAATTAAACGCAAACAAACAAACATGAATGAGAGGATGGGTGTGTAGACGCAGCAACTGGAAGGGGTGATCATGCCCGGAGTCGTGGGGAAAGCAACAAGGAAGGGACGCACGGTACATTGCAGCACCTTGCGAAATGTGTCATCTGGAGGCGTCGCTACGCACGCGCCCGCTACTGCCGAGAAGAATGTGTTTTTCCGCGCTTCGCATGCGTGCGCCGCCGGGACTGGTCAGGGGCCGGCTAGGTGGTTTGTGCTGTTGACGGGGGAAGAGTGTGCTGGCGATTTATTACTTTCCACCGGTTCATAGGCGATTCCGATCAGGTACGCGCACACCGCCACTCCCAATCCTAACGGGAGGCAGCACCAGTACGAGGGACGCGAAGGTGCGTGTGCCGAAGTGACGAACCTGGCCATCGTAGACCTCTGTAGCTGCTGCTTACTACCTACTACCCGATGTTGGATTGATCGAGGTGCGGTGTAATTTCGTTCACATTGGATAATTCGACAGAGCTCGGTGGGTCAAAATTTAGGCATTACCGGATTCTCGATCCGACGGGATCTATTCGCAGATAGACCCGAATGTGAAATAGCAGTGGTAATTTAATGTATACCCAGTAAAAGCCCACAGAGTCTTCAGTATTTGTCGCCAATTTTGAAGAAGCTCCTCGACATGTTGTATCGTTGTATTGTGTTCTCTAGTTGTATAGGGTACTCTAAATCATAACAGGCACCAAAGGTACACGACTACTAGATTGTTTAATTCATCACCCAATCATTATCATTAAATATTGGATAACAAATGTGTTTCGATGATTGAAATTGTCTATTTGTGCGTCTGAACTTGTGTGTTTCAAAAAAGTAGAAGCTCGAAGCGCGCTGTAGATATATTGTTGAAAACAAAGGTTGGATAATCTGAGCTCACTACAAAAGGATGAGGATCCTGTAAACTTGTGCTACTCATTCTTCCGTCGCGCTGTACTTTTATACAGTAGTGCTTGAGTTATGATAATGAGTGGAGATGCAAATTTAAATCTAAACTGATATTTGACATTCTTTTCGTTTACATTTTATGCTCCTCTAATGTAATGTATTGAGTAGATTATATTTTCTAATAACACGGAAAAGTCATAGAAAGAAGCCATAGAATACTATAGAGCTCATTAGAATCGAAAACCGATGTGCAAAAAAACTAAGGTTCTCTCTCAAGCCCTGAATTTATAACTTGTTCAAAGCAGAGCAAGTGAGTCAAAGATGAGCAATCTTTGATTTCTTTGGAATTGTCTAATCAAAAGTGAAGATTGCAAGGTAACGTCGAAAGACACGACCCCATGGAGCTCACGCGCTGTGACCGAGCATCGAATTTGACTTCTCATCCTCGCACCATTTAACCGTAGTGCCCGTACCCACAACCGTGTTGTAGGCAAACGGTTGGGATAGATCATTGATTGGAAGAGCCATGCCGCCACCGATGTAATTAGCTCCCCAGAGTAACCTAACGGTTGATAGCAAACAGCGGGCTCGATAGTGGCCGCGCACGCTCCGTACATACTTTTAATTACAATCTGACCCTAACGGTTAATGAGGGAAGCCGTGTCTTCTCCAGTGTCATGCCGTCAGCGAAGAAGGGTGCTAATGATGAAATGCACCGGCCCGAGTCGAGGTAGAACCACTCGAAATGGTCGTAAAGCTCTCCAGCTCATTCCGCCAATCCCTCCCTTCCAAGCATAGTACTCCCATGCAACCTCATCATTGAGCATGCATGCTGCATGATTTTGAGGGTACTGGCTAGTGCACTGGAATGTTACCAACGTGCTGCAGTGCACTCCGCCGTGTTGCTGGTGCGCTGTTTGTTATTGGATGTTTGTTGCCATTTCTATCGTGTTTCCTTTTCTCACACCTTTTCCACTTGCAGTCTAGGTCAGATCAAACCTGGGGCCCAGAGGTACAGAGGAGAAAGCACCAGAACAAACACGAACTGCAAGCTCTCTAGCATCAGCACAGTTCGTTGTTCGATAATTTGCACCTAAAAAGCGATCGAACAGGACATGACGTTGCTAGAACCGGTACTTCATTTGCTAATCTTTCAAATACACAAACCGACAATTACTGCTGAGACACAACGAACGAGGTCAAAGTTCTCGGAACCAATCGTCGATCTTCCTTGCTTGGTCTCCGTTCTCGAATTTTACTTGGCCCAAAAAAGGCTCCATCTCTGTAGCTGTCACTTCTTCTTGTTGTTGATCCTTCCGTTCCGTTTGGCAAGGCAAAATACAGATTAATAAAAGTTCGGCATCTCCATCCCCCAGGGGCCTTGTTTGGTGAGCTTAAGATCACTTGTTGATTGATATTTCGTGCCACAATCGGTCGCTCTGTGATGGCGGCGGCGGCAGCATCGATCGATCGATCATAGCCTCTCCCGCAGGCCCCCGAAACCTGCTTTGTCCGGTGTCCGTCTTCGGTTTCGGTTGCCTGGCATCATGCGCCTTCACCCTCTTGCCTGCAATGCTCGCGATCTCGATCCACCTTCCGACGAATATGTATGTAAATGTATGCAAATGTCTTTTTGGGGGAAGGTGTGAACGAACCTTTCAAAATGAAAATAACAATCGAAAAACCAATCGTTCAAGAGGAGTGAGCGCGTTCGACCGATCAGGGAGTGAGCGCGAATGAGGGAGAGGAACGCCTTCGACGGCGTCCGCACCACGCTTTGGTCCAATTCCGCATCGATCGGTGGACGCCTGAGTTCATGCGTTTCAACCGACTGTCTCAACTGTTGTCGTTGCAGCTGCCGCCGGTGTTCGAAGCTCTCGCCAGGTCTGGGTATCACCGCGAGCGGCCAACTGGAAGCAGTCGCTCGGTGATGGCAATCCGTGTCTGACGGCCAAAGGCCACCTCGGTTACTGCACATCGTTCCGGAAGTGCTATCCTTACTTCAAGGTACCGGACCTCAACGTCTGGGACTCGTGGGTACTCGGTAACTACGACACCTGTAGCTACTTCAACGATGACGGTCGCCAGGCATTTGGCGTCTGTTGCACCAACCCCCTCACACCGCTCCCGATTGACGGATCGAACGGTATTGGTATTGGGGGCGGTGGAGGAATGCTGGTACCCGGTGGTGAGGCACCAGTAGCCGGTGGTCCGGCCGCGAAACCACCGAACAAGAACAACAACTACCCGAGCTGGCCACCACCAGTCCCGACGCATCCACCGGACCACACGGCTGCCACTCATCCGCCCTCGTTCGGTGGACCAGCGACGACCGTGTCATCCGTGGTCGTTTCCGAACCTACGCAGCGACCTACGACAACGTGGCCTACGCGTCCTCGGCCGCCCCAGGTGCCGAACCAGCCGTCCACAGCACCACCTTCCCCGGTAGGTGTATGGCCACCGCCCGTACCGACGCATCCACCGTTCGATTTCTCGACCCTGCCTACAACGACACCACCGACGGCCTCCTTCCCAGCCGGTGGCATCGCTTCAACCGAAGGCTGCGGAGTGAAAAATGGTAATCCGGTAAGTGCGACGTTTTTTTGTCCTGTTTGTGTCTTTTGCAGCGTTCGATGCCATTTAGCCGTACCGTGAATTCGGTGTGGTGGCCTTTTGGGACCTTGTATCCCATTGGAGCTCCTAACCATGGGGATATTCTGACATTTCGGGAATTCCTGGGTAGCCGGCATCGCATGTGTGCAGTGATTGACGTCAATATTATCCCGCTTAACTGCTGGCAATTATTAATCGTTTTATCTGGCTTTATCTTGGGGAGCGCTTTAATGAGCTAATGCCGGGTGTACGAATCCGGCGTGTTTGCGGATCGTTTTGGGATTGATTAATGAAATGCCCGCCCCGAAGGAGAATGCTGTGTATTCGCGAGAAGAAGCTTTTGCGGCCTTTCGTCTTCCAGTACATAATGATGCAATTTGCTTTGTCGTGGTTTTTCATACATTTTGAGTCAATGGTGCTGGTTTATAAGTAGCGCCGCACGTTCTTGAAAACGTGCACCATGAGGATTATCTGTGTTTAGTGTCGTTCGATAAGAAAACAAAAAAAAAATAACGCCTCATCTGTTGCTTTCGACGGTTGACGTCATAGAGTGACTGCTCAACGGTAGCTAAATGGCTTTGCCGGATTTACTTATAAACATATCGTAAATTGATTCGTCAATTTATCAGGGATACATGGAGATTTTAGATGAACTCAGAAAAAAGCTTAAAGACCATAACTTTTTATAATTCTCTCTTAGTTCTGATTTTAGAAGAATCGCCCCTAACATGCGAATAGGGTGACTTTGGTCTATAACGTTGACCAGTTATGATCAATCCAATGTATGCAGCAGGTCAAATTCGGTTTTTTATGCAATATTTACTTTTGTATCTTACATTTTTTAAGCAAAATACATGTCGTTAATTGTATAGCTTCGGTCAGATCCCCGTTTCCTAATGTAAATCCTAATGTAAACTCATCAACGCTATAAACTATCATATCTTATCACGTGGTTTGTCCTATCATGTAGAGTTGTGGTTGAGAGTTGAGGTGATGAATGGTTGGGAGTAATCTTGCAACGTGATTTAAATCCTGTAAGTGGTAGAAAAGAACGGGAACTTAGAACGGCCTGTTGATCTTGCAGAACATTGGTAGAATCTTCTCAAAGCAGTTGTTCACAAGCGTACCTCTCCTCTGACAGGATACGGAACGTATCGTTGGTGGCCATAATGCAGACCCGAACGAGTGGCCCTGGATAGCGGCGCTCTTCAACAATGGACGCCAGTTCTGTGGAGGTTCGCTTATCGACAACATCCACATCCTGACGGCGGCCCATTGCGTGGCACAGTGAGTTGTGATAATACGTCGAAGCCAAACGCACTTATGCATGGCCATTATCCTTCTTTCAGCATGAGCTCCTTCGACGTGGCACGTCTGACGGTGAAGCTCGGTGATCATAATATCCGATCGAACACGGAAATCCAGCACGTGGAACGGCGTGTCAAGCGTTTAGTTCGTCACCGTGGATTTGATTCACGGACGCTAGTAAGTAAAAGGCTCGATCACCTAGAGAGAACCTTTGATAGCTGTGTGGGCATTGCCACAATCATTCTATTCTCTTCACAGTACAACGATGTGGCCGTCTTGACGATGGATCAACCGGTTCCGTTCACGAAACAGGTACGACCAATCTGCTTACCGGGGGCGGATAACTCGCGAGCCTACAATGGCCAAACGGCCACCGTTATCGGCTGGGGAAGTCTGCGCGAAAGTGAGTATCTTTGGAGGCAGCATAGTCTGCAGCAGTGCATTGAACACACTTTATTTGCTTCTCAACCTACAGATGGACCACAGCCGGCTGTTCTGCAGGAGGTGAACCTACCAATCTGGACTAACGCTGAATGTCGTGTTAAGTATGGACCGGCGGCCCCAGGTGGTATCATTGATACTATGCTCTGTGCTGGCCAGGCGGCCAAGGATTCATGTAGTGTAAGTATGCATTGTGCATTACCCGAGGGACCGGCTTTTGAATGGACTCTCTTCTTTCCCTCCGCACAGGGCGATTCCGGAGGACCGCTTATGGTGAACGATGGTAGGTGGACGCAGGTTGGCGTCGTCTCGTGGGGTATCGGCTGTGGAAAAGGACAGTACCCGGGTGTGTACACCCGCGTGACCGCATTCCTGCCCTGGATAACGAAGAACATTAAGGATGTCTGAGGGTGAGAGAATTGGGCAAGTTGCTGCCCCACTTGTTCGCGCTTGAATTGCCATCAGCCGGTGCATCCGTAGTACATATTTTAAGATATCAACCGATCGCAAATCGCATTCGGCGTTTTGAAATCCTCGATCTTTCTTTTAAAATAAACTTTAATAAACAGCGTGTGAATGGATCGCAGAAGAGATACTAAACGTCTTTGGTTTGGACTTGTGAAATAGTAAACGAGCTGAGTTTATTTTGATTGCAGATATTTTATTTCATTTTCAGTTTTCATATTGCTGAAACACAAAACGTCTGCGCAACACAGCCCAACAACGGTAAAATTCCACCCACATATCCACATTGCTCCCTTTGCGTTCGATGGTCCAATTATTTGATATTACGTCAGCGCGCATTATCGATTACTCTTCGTTTGTCGATGTTCAAATACGCACCGACATGAACTAACACTGCATGACAGAGGGATTATTCAGAACTGTATGAGGCTGTATGCTTTTATTCACTAGATCCCAAGCTGTTGTAACAAGTTCTAGGCTAAAGTGCGATGGCACTGCGCCTTTCCTTCCATTCGCACTCAGTTCGTGTGACCGAATTGCTTTCTCTATCTCTCGAAACAAAAAGGCAGAAACACAATCATAACAAAAGTAAATACTATTAGAAAATATCACGAACATATCTATATTTATCTTTTAATACGTTAGCAATGCAGGAATAATATTATAGTTTACGTTATCTGCTGGCCGGCGGCTACGTACGTGCACGTTGTTAGTTTAAGGTAAAAATCATCTCAACGCCCACAAGCGCCAGTGGGCTTGCGTGGTTTCTCTGCTCTGCCACGTTACAGCACTGGGAACGCATGGTGGATGCAAAGAATTGACCAAATGCGACCGTTAACGTAACAAGTAATCACTTTACCGACAGGGGGGGTCTGTGCTTAGGAGAGCTTTGAGTACGATGGTGGTGAGAACTTTTTGCGCAGGAATTTCAAAATGTACAACGGAAGACAGGAAACGAGCGTGATGACCAGAACTTTCCACAGGAACTCCCAGGACCAGATAAACTCCCAGTCTGCGTTAAATGAATCGTTGAGAGGTATCGTCAGTAAGCGGCTTCATGTGATTTACGCGCATATCGCACTTATCAAATACTTACCGAAATATTCGTGCAAAACGGCTAGTGAGATTATGTAGAGTACTAAGCTAAAAAGCTCCGCCAACACCATCAGCCTGTGGGTTAAGGATGGTGACATGAGATCTATGGAGTACGGAAACATACAAGTGACGAATGCGTTTCAACTTACTTGTGCCACGTACGGATGGTTAGTGCAACCATAATCAACTCGGTTAGAATAAGGGCCGAGAAGCTGATGGCCACGATATGGATGAACTCGTCCTCGAACAAGATCAAAGCCCCATACATGATTACACCGCCTGCCATTGGGAGAGACGAAAAAGAGCGTATGATCAGCATCGGAACGATCGTGCGACCATGTGTGCTTTGTGTCTTACCTTGATAGATGCTTATAAGCACCCACATGAAGAAAGTTTTGTAGCTAAGGCTGCGCCCTTTAGAGAGCTCCTTGTACAGTTCCGGATACGTAATGGCGATGTTGGCGCTAATGTCCTGATCGAGTACGAGCGAAAACACCGGGAACATCGTGTACAGCGTCGCGTAGCCGACCATGAGGAAACCTTGATAGAGGGCAACCGAGGACAAGTAGAAGACAGCAGAAAAGACGGCCTGCATCGTCGAGATGATCAGCCCACGGTGTATGACGAACTGCGACAGTGCGGCGGATCGTTTGTACGATCGTCGCCCATGCACGATTAGTAGCCGTGCGATGTGAGAGAACTGTGGTATGCTGAAATCTCCGGCCAGGGACGCTTGCTTGCCTTCTCGGCCCTCGATACCGATGCCAGCGTCGGCTTGCTGTATCATGCTAACATCGTTGCCACCATCACCGACGGCGCACGTCCGCTTGCCGGAGTACTTCTGGATGAGCGAGACGACCTGGGCCTTCTGGGTGGGACTGCAACGGCAACACACGACCGCTGGGCAGGCCGTGGCCAGTTCCATAAACTCGGGCTGATAGTACTGTAGGCACACTTCCAAGCTTTCACCTGAAACGACCAACGCACAGTCCTGCTTGCGGCGGAACTGGTTAAGCTCGAGATGGGCATCGGTACGCGTTAGAACGCTCTTCAACACGTGGATGCTCTGATTGCGGCCGACCAGATGGGAAGACTTCGCGATACACGTGGCCGTTTCCAGCTTGTCTCCCGTAAGCATCCAAATCTTGATGCCCGCATTGCGAAGCAGCTCGAGCGTTGGTCGCACTCGCTCCTGCAGCCGATCTTCGACTCCTGTCAGACAGAGAAGCTCCATCTCGCGCTCGAGACTTTCGATAACGGCCGCCACCTTGGCCACTCGATCCGTCACGCTCACCTTGGCCGCGTTGTAGCGCATCACGAAGTCATTGTACTGATCTTCGGTTAGCACCTTCTTTGCGACGACCAGCGTCCGCAGACCTTCACGGGCCATATTGCCGCTCTCTTCCGCCAGCCAGTCGTTGTACTGCACGATTCCCGACATCACTACGTCAGCGCCCTTCAGGTAGAACGTGATCTCGCCTCCGTTCAGATCCCGCACGATGATACCCATTCGCTTGTTCTCGCTCGTGAACGGGAACGTTTGCAGGATCTGATATTTCATCAGGCCGCCACCGCCTCCAGTACTGGCACCTCCGACTCCACCTGAACCACTGGCTAGTTGCTGAGGAATAATCGAATTCAATGAACTGACGCTACCCGTACTCGAGGGAGAGTTGAGGTCAATCTTCGAATTCACCGATAAGCTGGTGACGGTCGTGTTGATAGAGGCGTTCTCGTTCAAACTGCGTACCAGGGGCTGTTCCTGCGTGGCATCCCGTATCTGGAGCGTCATTACGTTCAGATCACGCTGCACCAGCGTCAGGCCAACCGATTCCGTCCACTTGACCAATGCGATCTCATCAGGGCTGGATGCTTGATAGGTTTTCTCCGCTTGCTTCTGGGTTGTTTCAGTTGCCACTTCGGAGATAGATCGTGCCGGTGAGTCACGGGGACGGCCACGATCCGCACCGACACCCGCGGTGGAAGAGGAAGAAGAGGAAGTAATCGAACCACCACCACCAGCGCCACCGTTGATCCCATTGGCGCTCTCATAAACCGGGGTAACATTGTGACACAAGGCGAGTGCCTTGACGGACTCCCAGATACGCCATCCGTCTGGTTTGCGTAACCGTGGCTGGTAATCACTGGTCGATCCGTCAGCCGGTGAAACCGAATCAGTTGGTGCCGAGAGAGTACCGTACACCGATTGAATGGCGGTTGAAACCATCGGGAAGGTGTCTCGACCATACGCGGCCGTTCCAACGTGGATCTTCTTAAAGATCATCTCGTTCTGCGTCAGTGTGCCCGTTTTGTCGGTCAACAGGTAGGAAATGCGACCGAGCTCTTCGGGAATCGTCGTGGAACGTACCACTGTACCGGCGATTTCATCATCGTTCTGTATCTGCCACGAATAAAACGCTTTTCCCATGTCGAGGTTCACTCGCAGGCTGATCGGGATGATGTAGGAGAAGAGTAGCACAAACCGAAACATGTACCGATACCAGGGACCATTGAAGCCCTTTAGGCACATCATGGCGAAGGAAAGACCGATCACGGCACAGAAGAGCACCTTCGTCAGTCCGTTGATTTCGAGATCGAGCAAACCGACCTTCGATCGAGGGGCCGAGTTGTTCATCACGCTGCGCGTTTCACTACCCGTATAGATAACAATGCCAACCGCCGTTCCCGAAGCCACTACCGTGTTGGCCCACAGTGTATTCTCAACGTTCAACCCTTCATCCTCCGTTCCACCAAGCTGCAATTGGATAAGAAAAATGCGAATGATGAATGATGGGACCACTCCGGTTCTTCCGGGAAAGATCCTTACCTTGGAGTACGTGCCGATGAACGTATGAATGTCGCGTTGTGGTTTCTCGACGTACAGGGAGGCATTAGCATTCAGCAGTTCACCGTGTGTGGCCAACTTCTGTGTTGCCGGTACGGCTAGCCGTAGCTTCCAGTCCGTTTCACCGTCCAACATGTCGGTACGAACGAATACGGCACCGCTCTTGTCGCTCGTACGCAACAATATCAGATCGGCCGGCACTCGCTCGTCCTTTTCCACCATGATGATGTCACCGACGCGTAGCTTCGAAGAGGAAACCGATTCCGGTGGTTTATCGGCGGCCATGAAGCGTTTGTATTTCTGCGAGTTCACCTCACGGTCCCGCTTGTGTCGGCGCAGATCATCGACGGCTTCGCGACAGATCGTGACGGCCAGCACAAAGCCAAGCGGGCCCCAGTAGGTGTACAGGTAGCCGATGCGGATCTCCGGGATGAACTGGCTGACTGCCATGATCAGGAAGTACAGGTTGAGAAAGAAGCGAAACTGTTCGAACAGCACCAGCGGCAGGAAGGTGAACAGATTGTACTTCTGGTTCCGGATCTCGTTCGGTGGGAACTTTTCCGTCAACGGTCGACCGATGTAGATCGTCCGCGGTTTCAGCTCCTTCGAGGCGCACCATTTTCGCCAGGCCCAGCACCAGCAGCTACAAAAGAAAGGGGCACGGAGAAAGCGTACCCGAGAGAGATAGAGAGACGGAAAATGTTAGTGAATCTGCGCCTCGATGTGGTTCGTTGCGTTTCAAATGTCAAAGGTCATTTGTCGTAACGGGAAAATGGGGAATCATTTGCATTGCGCCGCGCCTAGAGTGGCACTATTATTGGCTGCGATGAGTCATCTCGGCTGACCCGCTTGCAAAGTCTTGGTGTGTCTGCGATAAGCGCGAATCGACGGAGGGGAATACCCCAGATAGAGGTCAAAATTACCTAAACCAGCGAGCTCTCGGACCCTTCTCGATGAGCGGAATCGTTTCTTTGGTGACCGGCGCCGAAGGAAGGTTGCTGTTGAGCGGTGGGGCTTCCTCCATCGCGTCACGGATTACCTGTAGCTCATGAATTTTGGGAAACTTTTTATACTCGTGCGACACCGCGAAAAGAAACGCCCGAGGCCGACGGGCGATCCTCCAGCAAACGCCTGCTGCTCTCAAATCCAACAAAGGCCAACGCAACGGAAGCACCACAGACGGCTCGCAACAAAATCGTCCGGAAACGCAATCAAAGTCGCGGAAAACCAAGGAAAACTCCACGGAGACGATGAGACACTTTGTTTTGCCGTTTTTTCTTCGTCGCAAGTTGGTGTGTGTGTGGGATTTCTTGGAGATTAGATACCCAGTGTGCAATGAGCAGATCCCTCCGCCTGCGACGCAGCGAGAGGAAGGCTGAGGAGGTTGAAAACGAAACCCCCGCTGCCAGCGACAGGATCGAGGAAGGGGCAAATGCGACGCTTACTATGAAACCGCTCGTATGCAGTGGGGGAAAGAGCAAAAGAAACCGCGAGGAGGAGGAGGTTTCATGCGCGAGCTTGTGGGACGCGGCTGCGAAGGGGGAAGGGCGGAATGGGAAGAGAAGAATGGCGAACGAAAACGAACGCGAACTTGATGGTTTCGATTACGAGGGGTGGGAAGGGCGCAAGAGTCGAGGGGCGATTCGAGTGGCAGCGCGCAAGAGAAGGGAACAGAAAAACGAGACGGAGCAACCTCGAACAAAATTCCAAAATTCGGTCCCGATCGCGGCAGCCGAAATTTGTCTAAGTCCCGGGAAGCACGCGTTCCGCTGACGGTGCAGTGCAAGTGCAGCTAAGTGTTAGAAAAGTTAACAAATATAGATACAAAGTGATTGTGATACTCTAGGTGTCGACTGCAATCCGCAAGGTAAGTTAAAACAACATTACGTTGCCCCGTAAATGAACTAATATTTTGATGTTTTCTTTCTCTCCGACATGTGCCCGAGCATTGTGCATCGATGGAAGAAACCGCGCCAACGATCGTTGTACGCGGTGCGGTCTGTAGCGATCATCAGCGCGAACAGGAAAGTTCTTATATGCAGCCCGGAACACGCCGCCACAGCGACGCCACCACGGCAGCGTGTACGACGCCACCACCACGCACCCACACCATCGTAGCGCGTCATCACAACACCAAAACACCGTTGCGGAGTTCGCGACCGCGATTTCGTTGGGGGAGGGGGCCGAATATAAAAAAAAACGGAATGCACTTCGTGCACACGATTTACAAAAATAAACGCCTTCGTGCGAAGGCCGAACGACATCCGAAGTGCGTCATATTTTGGGGGTGGGGTCAATTGGAAAGGAAAGAAAGAGGGCTATAGGAGAGAGCGAGACAACAGGTCACGTTCGAGTTAATTGATTTTGGGTGGCGAGCCCTTGGGCCCCTTCGGTGACGTTTCGGTTGTAGGAACAAACGGTTCCATATACGCTCTTCGGCGCCAATGTATGGGCGACCGAATCGTGACCGAAAAGTCGTACAATCGCGACCGAAAAGTGAAGGGCGATTTTCTATAGTGAGAAGATCTTCTCACTGTTATCTGGGTCCGTTTGACATTTGATGGGCTGGAATTGTTTACAAATTGTGAAAGGTGGGAGGGGTGGGGTGGGGCGTCGCGAATAAAGAACGGTCTCAAGCATGACGACGCCGAAGTGATAAGAATTCTGGAAATTGTCCCGTTTCGTTAGCGTAGAACTTACCAGCAAAGATTCTTCAGAAAGGAGGCCAGCTTGAACGATTCCTGGCGCCGATTGCGAAATGAACGGCCGTTTAGGCGGTTGTTGGGGCGATTAGTGGCCGGTTCGATCAGCAGTTCCGTTTCTGAATCACTGATTTCAAAGTCCCGCAATTCTACGTTCATCCTACGCACGGCGGGCAGCACCACGCCCCGCGGATCATGCAAATTTGCAAAAGTTTCACATTAAACTGCGGAAAAGCCTCTCAATATGCTTGCGCTGGGCTGAATTCACTGCGAGTAGAATCGGAAATCCACCGCATCACGGCATTGCTTGCGAGTACCGTTCAAAGTCACTTCTCGCTATCTCGAATCTGGGTTTTATTACCCCCCAAAAAAGTATTCTCTTATCGCACTACGAACGAACGAAAATTTGGTAAAAAGTGCGTTCCGCAAGGTGTCTTGCATATACCAGATGATTTTTTAGCACTCTTTATAGGATTCGATTTTGACAATCGGGAGGAATATTTACGCTGACATGGCACTCCTCCTGTGGAAAATTACGGATCATACCATCTATGTTCCGCTTTCTAATACTATTGGAGTTATATTAGTAAACAAATCTGGATACTTTGTATAAGACATCGTGTGAATTGCTTAAAATGTGAAAATCGCTTATCTCGGAATCGTATATTCAAGGCACCTTGAGCGAATCGCAGCTGATTCGGAAACCAAAACATAAAAAAAAACATAAAAGGATGCTCCCGAACTAACCCGAATTCCCGTGTCCCGAAAAGGATATCTCATTCCGCCTACCTCCTCGTCGTTTCCACTACTGGAGTGCATCGCCGTAAAGGTCATTACCACCGCACCGTCGGAACCGGGTGCGTGCGACACTCCGAGTTTCACTTGCCCACCGACCGTCGTTAAACACGCATCCGCGACCCGAGCCGGTGAATCCGTTTTAGTCAACGGAAGTGTTCAAACCAGAAAGTGTTCTTCAGGCTACATCATGTTTGACCTGTTCCCATCCAAGAAATCGGCACCGGTGGCGACGGTAGCCCCGATGCAGGGCTACAAGATTACCGATGTGGAACGGAGCCGGAAGTTCGGTGTGGCTGCCAATTCGTTTCGCATGCTCCGGGAAAAGGCGTCGGAAAAATTCAAGGTAATCCTCTTGGTGGGAGTGTGCTTGGTGGCGATTCGTTTGTGCTTTTGTTTCAGATCCGGCGCTGGGCTGCGCGAACGAAGAATTCACGTTGCGCTGGAATGACATTGACCTGTTTGGCAGCGTGGCGTCCAGATTTGGCGCTGCCGTATTTGGTTCGCAGTTGCAGTTGCATTGACCAGCCACCGAAAAGGTCACAGCTTTTTATAGCCCGCCGGATGTTGACCTCGGATGCTGGAAAATATACATAGATACATAGATAGATGTGGATGTTCAGACACAGGATCAATTCCATTGATCTAATAATAGTATAGATGTCCTTGACAAGTTTTCTGGAGTTATGACGATTCATATTACCGAATAATGGGATTAACAAGTGTAGCTGAGATAGTTATAACATTTCCTCGTTTACAGATAGCCGATTGTCGGGTGTATCTCGCCCAGGACGGCACAGAAGTCACCGACGAGGAGTACTTCCAAACGCTACCACCTCAGACGTTGCTTGTTATTGCGGACAAGGATGCAATCATACAGACAGGTAAGCAAGCTAGCTAACTAAATCGGCCGAAAGCTCTAACGTTTCGCTGTATAACAGACTTTGAGCTCATGTACGGTGCAATCAAGGCTACGCACTCGGATCTGCTGAACGCCGGAGAGCTGGCGAAACAGTTCGTGAGCAACAATCAGCCGGAAATCTCGAAGATCTTGATTGACGCTCAACGTGGACGAGATGATCTGATACGCCGCAGTTCGCGGAACGAACACGAACAGTGGTTCGAAGGTATGACTATTGGTTAACTCGTTTCGAGGAGATAAAAACATGGGCCATCATTATCATTTTTATAGGTATCGATGATCGTGCGGTTAAGACGAAGGAAGAGGTGATGAAACGACGTGGCCAGGACCGGGTTCGAGGATATTTTTACAAAGCAAAAGACGAACTCACAAAATGTGCAATGTACCGGGCGAATCCGGTTGCTCGTGAACTGATCGACGAAATGATCGAGCTCTTCCGACAGCTGCTGGCGGGATTTGATTACTTTAGCTGCATGTTTGATCGTACCTGCCAACGGCGCATGACTGTGCCAGAAGAAACCATCGGGGACGCTAAAGATGATGTGGCGGATGAGACGGATGCGAAGCGAATTCCGCCGAAACGATTAAAGCTGCTGGTTCAGCGTTCCCTAGGGAGTAGTTGCCGGATCGACCAGTACAATGCGGCACTGTGTAGCGTTCGCGGTGACTTTCGATGCATGGGATTGTGGGACGATGTGCGATGTCGGTACGACAGCCACCGTATCAATCCGTATGCGAACCGGGAAGCCCTGATACTGTTTCAGGTATGGAATCTTGATCACCAGATCGAGATTAGTCGCACCGTGCTGCCCTCGATACTGACAAATATAGGGCGCATGGTGTCTGCTGAGGGTGAAGTGGCAATCTGTAAGCGTCACAAGCGTAAGGGAAAGCAACTGTCTGTGATAACGTACTTCTTGGAACTATTCACACTTCACAATCTGAAGCTAGTACACATCGTTTGTCATGACAAAGGTGCGCACGATCTGGTATCGCGTGGTACCATCATCTGCGATCGCTGCGAAGAGTATCAGTACATCAAGCAATTCCAGCGTAAGCTGCAATCGTCGTGCAAAGATGATTTACCATAGGGAATGGTGTTTAGCCATCCCGATGATCTCATAAGCGTATAGCGTGTAGGTGAGACTAAGCCATTGCTTTAGCAAAACTATTCCAACAATAAATGGCACATCTAATGTGCTTTCAATGTGTTCGCCGTTCGAAGAGGTGGTTCTCTCCAATCCTGACATCCGGAAAGAAAAGTTCAAATGGTTACTCGTCAATATTTTATTTTATTAAATACTTGTACAAGAAAACAATTTTCGCGTCATCGAACGATCGATAGTATATATTAAACGCGAGTTACATGGCTAGATGGTTGATGATTAATGAGATTTCAGTCAAAATTAACACTAGACGCAAGAATGGCAACCATCATTAGAATATAAACTCTAGATCTTGAATATCTACAAGCGGGAAGTCGTCCGCCGGAAGTGCCAATGGTTTGAGTTGTGATGGTGCATCTA
Organism: Anopheles darlingi; assembly: GCF_943734745.1. Taxonomy (NCBI): domain Eukaryota; kingdom Metazoa; phylum Arthropoda; class Insecta; order Diptera; family Culicidae; genus Anopheles; species Anopheles darlingi. The sequence goes on from NC_064874.1 coordinate 67,391,838, forward strand.
GCAGATTCAATTTGCAGTGCTGGTCGAAGTAATCCCAAGGTTCGTCCAGTTCGGGAAGATCCAGCAGGTCCGACCGTGTCGGTTTCGGAAGGGGCTGCTTCTCGAGTTCCGCGGAAGGCGTCACGAGATCACAGTTGATCATCTGCTCTAACAGATCATCCCGCAAGCGACAATCGGCGGCACCCCACTGGTACTCGGCATCCAGTGGCGTAAAAATGTTGAACTTTGGGGCGCCTTTTCCAGCGGTCGGTTTCTTCGTCGATGGGGTAATACTTTGCAGGATCTCTTTTGTCGGGGCTTTGAGCGATTTTTCCGTGGAACGCCGGGCGTTGCGGTCTTTAAATACGTTTATGCGTTCCGCTGCCTGTTTTTGGGTGCTGTTGGTCACATCTTGCAGAGCGAATTTCGCAGGCGTCCGGGAAACTTTAAGCGATTTCGTTGGAAGCGTGGGTTGCGATTCTGTCGGCGGGGAAAAAGTTAGGGTTAGGGTGAAAAAGCCGTTGGAGATCTTAATTACTTACTCTTGCTTTTATTTGTGTTGAGATGAGGATTTGTGTTAACCAGACCGAGTGATCGCAGCGATGCCATTTTCGGGAGGAGCAAGTTTTTCAGACCTTTCGATAGAAAATGATCAGAGATTAACGGAACAAAATGGTGAATCAAAGCCGAGACTGGGGGAAGAACGAAAACGCGATGGAGGAACAAAACTCTTCGCGTTCTTCAGTACACGACTATTTTTCCACCGTAATGCATACTTTTCCAACGAAGACGGCGTCGGGAGTTGTAAACGACTTTAATTAGCTCTGAAATCGCACGAAAATGTTCCCAAAATTCACGAAAATTGTTCAAATAAGTTAAAAATCTGCCGCTTTTTTTCGCGGAAAAAACAGTTTTCCAGGGTTGTAGCCTAGAATTTTTATTCGAACAGAAATTCGATTGTTCGAAATTTTCGAACAGCTGTCAAGGGGTTTATACTGTACGGGTTTGGGGGTCAAGAGAAATTTGAAACGGCCGTTTTTCATCGAAACTGGCGCCAATAAATCAGCAAAACGAAAAATCAAGTTGGACAGAAGGATGCAGATGAAATAAAGATAGCGCAGAAGAGAAGCTGTTCTCAGGAGCAAATCCAAATTGATCGAAGCCACGCAAGACGCTAGTAGTAGATATGGCAAGCTTCATGAACTGGGAGGTAAGTCAGGAATTCATATTTGGCGATCATTTCGCGCCTAGGTATTGACAAGATGGAGGTCCCAAAGAGAAACATCTATCAGAAAACCACAGCCTCAGGCCAAGGGCTGGAAAGCCAAATGTTCTTTTTGATGTAGCCATGCGACCAGCGGAAGATGGATTTTTATTAATCGTTATCCCTCGGGACACTCGTCCCTCGCTGGTTTGGTCAGAAAGGAACACACAGAAGCTAAAAAATATCTCTTTTATTCCTCACGGCTTGGATCATTCCTCACGGTGATATTTTGGATGAAATATACGTTGCCCTAGCTAAAATGTACTCACTCGGTAATTGCTGAGGCTCGGGTAATTGATTTTGTAACAACACTCACTCAACCTTACCTTGTTGCAAAAATATGATGGATTAACATATTGATCAACTTTTCTATTCCCCGTGCGATCCTCTAGCTTTAACGTCAAGTCATGGAACCGATCCGTATATTCCAGCCATCCAAATTGTCACCCAACAATCGGTGTCGGGCAGATTAGCCTCGTCGCAATTCCGCCACTGAAAGTACGGCTGAATGTGACTTATTATGCAAATTCTTTCGTTCCCGTTTCTTGCATTCGTAAACATCGAATTTTCAACTCAGAAAACTCCGACCGGTGGCAGCGACCATCATCTTGGCAGGATCGAAAGCGAACGCGACGGTCCGCAGTACCCCGATTGATTGCATCGGTCCCTCGCCCATTGCCTTCGAAAGACTTTCAGGCGATGGAAGTGGTGACTGTGGTTGGTTCGCCTGAAGGCAGGAAGGTGTCGCGCGGAAATCTTCTGATTGTATTATGCTGAGGTGCGCTGCCGTGGGAAGTTTTCTGCTTGATGTGCAATAACTTTTCCCAACCTTTCTGCTTCGGTGAATGGAGCAATTGGCCTTGACAGCGAGTTGGCGGCATACCTGGTGAATGGTTTATAAAAGCGCACATTATTCACTGGCTGCCTCTCATCTTGCCTGAGTCCAGTTTTCCATTTTTGGTCGATATCACAAAACGTGGACAAAAGTTACGTTTTAGTTATATACGCACATTGTGCTTCATTTCATTCTGTTTCATTTCATATGATATTAACTGGATTGTGATTTGAGTCAAAATTATGCTGGAGTGTGATTAATCATGCAGCTTCTCTGCTCATCATCACCACATTTCTTTATTTAATACGAGCTGAATGCCTCAAGGACGTATGCCAAACGATCGTTCGATGGATTCTTCTCTCCGCTGATGAGCGCGTGCGATTCGGTGTCAATTTATCTGTTTTCCTCCACGTGTACCATTTATTTAATTCATTCCACAGCATGCAGTTAGAATTTTGATGAAATCAGCGTTATCCCTTCCGTACGGAGGCTACCGAGACTCCTTCGCGTGGTTGGTCTAGATTTTTTTTCTGTATTTACACGACTCAATGAGAGCATTGTTTATGATGGTGATGATGATTGCGCCTGGTGCCGGGTCTGCAGTTTTGGTAGCGCTGAGAGGGTGTCTTTGCACAGCAACAGCCCAGGGAGATATCCTTCAGCGAAAGCTCGCCTGCTGTACCGGGACCGCGCTTTTGTCGCTACGTTGTGATGGGTCGGCTGTCCATCGTTATGGTAATACCGTGTGCTTATTCATATTCATGCCAAATGTTTGCCAGCTTGGTCTGGAGCCACGCCGGCAGCGGGGACATAGGGACACATTCCCTTTGCGAATGGATGCGAACGGGGGGGTGTCCGGGAAGAGGGATGAAGCAATATTTGCAGCGGCTGAATCATATGCCAAGATAAATGGCCCTACCACTGGAAGGAAAGCGGCATAATGGCGGTGAGCTGAAGTGGTGTAACGAGTCCTGGTGGTAACAGCCGCCACGTTATTTGATCGCGAAGATCCTGCCGGCACTTGGTGCCGCACCATAAGCCACGGCGGCCACGCTATGTCATGATCCTAGCTCGTTTATCGTCATTACTACCGCACCAAAGTGAGTGCCGCGTCGCTGCTCCTCCGGCAACGGTGGAGAGCATAAATCGTTGCGTTTCAGTGGCTAAAATTACCATCAAGCGACGAGTGAACGCTTCAAAACGTGTTTTGTTTTTGTGTTTTCGGGCAGGGTCAGCGTACCAATTCCCATGAGTATGGGCAGAGAATAAGTCATTAGTCCACCGTAGTTGTCCCACATACTGGAAACGGAACACACTCGTTGCACTGCTACCGAATGTCGCATTTGGCATGTCCATGTGGGTGCATGGTGCACCGACGGTACTAAAGATAAGATAAACAGTATTCGCAATCCATCATAGCCATTAACCTCTGTCAACTGTTTACTTGAACTTGCGGAATGCCGTGACGTCCCTAGAGCCTGTTGGATGGTACGAGCTTGAGAAACCAAATCAAATAGCAAACTCCCTGTAGAAGTATCTGGCAGAGCAGTGGGCTGTTGCACTAGGAATTGTACACTGTCTGTTGCAGATCTGCTATCAGTGCACAAAACACACACACACACACAACATGATGGAACAGACATTTACCTACATTGTTTGCCATCTACCTACACAGGGATTGAGATTTCTTGAAGTTTTCGTTTTGCATAACGCGTTGAAGTTAGTCCTTGATAAGGTTGGAGAAGTGAAGTTCGAACATCGAAATAGGACTCGTTCTCCATCATACATCGTTAGTAGCTAGCAGCTGTAACTCCAGTTTTGCTGAAGTATCTAATAAGCGAAGATAGATGTTTCGAAATAAGATCTAATGTTGTGTGAAAAACGTAACTCTATGGAACTCTTTTAAATGCTTTGAACGACGCTGCTAAGAGCAGAACAAGTATGTGCATAAGTGTCACCATCTTTTTTCATAAAAGGCCAAGAATTTGTGGAATTGCAGAGCAGCTGCAGAGTTTCCCTAAGGTAGCTAAACGTGCGTATTTATGACAAGACTGATCATGCCTCTCGACCATGCGCCTCCATCCGGTTCGATATTCGAACTTTTTGCACTTATACTTACTACTGGGTACAATTAAACAAACTAACAAACAAACAGGTAGAATAGTGGCAAAATTGGTAGCATAAATGATATAAAACAGCTAATAACATTGAACGAAGACGACTTTGAAACTTCACTTCAAATTGTTGTATGAGAAGCAATTGAAGTAAAAAAGCGAAATTTCAAATATTTATTCAGCACACCACGTAAAGGAAGACTTTCCTTATTGATGCAACAAGCAATAAAATTATTAATCTAAATTTCTCTCACCAACGCGCTCATTTTATCAATTTCTTTCCAGCTACCTGAGTTACTGTTGATCTGTTCCTCTTGGTAAATCCAACAATGGTTCACTCCACACGGATAGGATCGGTTGAACCAAACACACTTGCTGCAGATGACGATTTGCTGGTATGACTGGATGGTACGGTTAATCTTGTCCGCATAAATCATCCTCTCACACCTCTCTTCCCATTCTTGTTTGGTTCCACGGTTTGGCGGATGATGAAGTGCTACCCGCGGAGGTGGCCTTTTGGTCCCTGTCCAAGCGAGGATTTAATTCGATTTACTCCTCCCGCCCACTCGCACTCGTTATTTGGGATTTTCCAATCGATTGTCCCAGCTGCAAGGGACAGGGGAGGGGGGGGGGGGGGGTTGGTATCCCATCAATCCGTCGGTGCAGGCTGGTCGCGATGATGATGACGACGGCGTGTGATGATGCACACGCTGCAACACGCTGTGTAAATGGGCGCTGTTCAATAATCTGTCGTATTTACACACTTTACGTGCCATTTTCGTAGTTGTTTTTCATGCTGCGCCACACGCAACCGTTTATCTGCGAGTGGCTTTTCGTTGGGGCTTTTTCCCATGATTTATACATTTTATGAATGATGATTTTTTATGAACCGCACCGTTCGTGTGTTGCTGTTTGTAGTCGAGGCTCCCGTTCGCCCACACCAATCCGCCGATGCGCCGGTTGACTTGTAGTCTTTATTTTAATCGTGTCAGTCAAATGGAGGTGGGGGGGGGGGGGGGGGGAAGCGGTCGGTTTTGTTGTGTTTTTATTTTACTCGCGTTTTGGTCTTGCCTCATATGACCACTCTTTAATACCGGTGCAGGGACCAACGCGTCATCGGGTGGTAGTGGTGGTGCTGGTGGTGATGTTGCAACATGGTTCTTTTTTTGCTCAATCGATTTGGTGCAGGATTTTTGCCGGCATTAACACGCTGCACGCCCCGGGCGACCTTTAGCCATCATGCCACCCGCCGATGGAGGCGCCAGGCATGCCGGGGGGGGGTTGTGACGGTTGAGCCGCGGTTCGGTGAGCAATTTTTCACGCTGCATGCAACGAATTATGAGTGTGTATCTGCGTGTCGTTTTTTTTTCTTCATCGTTTCGTTTTGTTATGTTTGGTTTCGCTCTGCTGCTGGCTGCTACCATTTTGCTTGAGGAATTAATAAATTAACACAAATTTAATCCAAAACACTCGTTCCATAAATAATCGCTCGAACACAAAGTGTTTTGTGGCAAATCGGTGCGCGCTCATGGCGACCCACCGAATCCGATCGATGTGCGTGCACATGCATACCAATTTACCAATGCAGCGCCGAGCGTTGGCCAAGGATAAAGCAAATAATGATAATAAACGGGGAATATGCCAAACAATCGAAGCGAGTTGCGATGCGCGATATGCTGCACATTAATGAGCGAGCATGATGACTTTTCCTCACTGTTCGGAAAGGAGCAGTAGCCTTGAGCATGATAGCTCCCAGCATGATTGGGCAGCACTGGTCGAGAAACAATCGTTTTTTTTGCGCACGCACGTTAGTTTGTTTTTGTTGCCAAAGTAATGTTAAGGATCTGCCTTTAAGGCACGCGATATTTATGCTTCATCGTTCGTGAACAATGGAAAAGGTGGTGCACTCGGTTGTTGCAACTGTGCTGCATTGTTTAAATGTAGCGTATGGCGCATGCACTTGAAGTTATGAAGGTGAAATTATGGTTTTTGATTGTACATTCTATTGTGTGGCAACATAGCACGGTCTAAGTATGTGTTGTGCCACCACTACCAGTAGTCTTTTGTGTATCAATTAACCTGAAAAAGACTGAAATAAATTCTTAGCAGTGATAACTCAAATTTTCATTATTGTTTACTCGTAACAGTTTACTGTAAAAGCAATAATTTTTAACAACAGCAAATTAAGTGAGTAGCATCATATCCATAATTTGTTCTATCTTCGACGGTAACTGAAGTTCTTCCCTTCCTGTTTTGTGCCGCGGTCACCAATTCATCAATCAATTGATTAAAAAAGTAGAAGGCTATAATGACAGGCCAGTTTGCAAAAAGCTTCATTAAATGTGCTGTTCGTTATATTCGTTATATCACAGTTACTGTTTTCATTAAAATCATATCTTGAGGTGCTACATTGTCACATCTTTCTCCAGGATGATCAACTAACTATAAACAAAGCTTTGTTGAAGGTGAATAATCGTTTCGCTTCCTCTAGAGTCTAGTGTCAGTTCAGTTGTATGCAAATTAAAACATATCAATTTGTGTATGGTAAATAGGGTCATTATGCTGATCAATTCAATCCCGATCTGCAATCCGAACACGTTCCCTAAGGCAACATGTACTCCAGGACCAACCATCTAGTTGTTGGATTGGATTGCCAGTAAGGATGCTAATCGTATTCAACAATCTGATCAATGGTTACCCCCTAATGGATTCGATACTTCTGACTGCAACGATGCCGCTAACAACCAATTGACACGTTATGCATTATATTTAAAAAAAATCATTTGTGCGCATTTTGGTGCTCTAAAAGAAATCTTTGCAGCCTTAATTGTACAAAAGAAACGCTTCTCTTTGTACAAAAGGATTAATGCGGAAACTTAATTGGAATCCGGAAAGATCAAGGCTGAAAGGAACGCTGTTTCTCGACACGATCGACACTGATTCGTTGTGACGGAACCGGAGAGAAACTATCTCGTCTCTTACAGTAACGCGGCCCCTGGCCTGATGGACGATAATTTATCCTTCGCCCACTAGGGAGCCCACGGGAGCTAGCTTCCGGGTGTTCTCGTGTTGCTCTCCGTAAGCCCACCGTAATCGAATTCCCTTAATCGCTATCAAATTATCTATCCATACCATCCGCACGGGCACGCTGGACGCTGTTGCGCGGACGTTCGGTTGGGGAAAGGCTGCGACCGATGGGCTTCTCGGAGGGTTCGCCATTGCAACGACCGATCGACCGACCTACCGACGGCTAGCGTTCGGACGGCCTAGTACCGTCTTCCCCAAGCGATCCTACCACTGCAGTGTCATTTCAATTTCGTGCTTTTGGCCAACCGCCGTCGCTGGGCTTTGTCGAAATTTCAATTTCACGTTAAGATGCGATAAGCTGAACGATTTTTCCTTCGCCTTTGGCCCCTGTCCGGAACCGGTTGATGTTGTTTGTTTGTATCCCAGCGGTGGTGGTGGGGTGCTGCGGATAGATAGATCTTCCCGTCCCTGGCTATCAAGTAAACGTTCCTCCGGGGTGTTTGTTTTCCCGCTCCGCTAATAGCCTACGACTGACTTTGCTTAACCCTCGCCCATCCCCACATGAGCGCCTTATTCGGAGGCATTCTACGAAGACGAAGACCTCTTTTGCAATGCAGAACCGTTCGTTCTTTATTTTTTATCAACTGCTACGTGCCTTCGAAGCTTTGACCATCACTCTTTAGCCGCTCGTTTGTGAACCGAAAAACAAGCAACCACCGAAAGGATCAATGCATTTCCAATTTGTCGCCTTTCTTCAACCGCAATTCCCGAGCCTTTTATCCCGATTGCATAAGCCGCTGGCTGCTGGCTCCTGGCTGCTGGACAAGATTCCATTATCTGGCATGGTCGGTTGGAATGGTAAACGAAGGGAGCGCCACCAGCCACGTACGAACGATGGAAGGGATAGGATCAGTACGGTCAAGTGTTTGTCAAGAAATCTTTAAACTGTTAAGACTTGGTTCAACAACGTCCATAGATTGGTTTCATAACGTATCATTCCCAAACAGCAAACAACTCACACGATCAGGTTCACTGCCTAGGGTTGATGTTGCATGTTGACAGGAGGGCAGCACGGAGTAGCACCGCGTGTGTGGCATAGCTGGCTTATCTTTCATCCGCGTATTCGTAAGTTCACGATATGATCAGTGCCCTCCTGGGTGCGAGATTTATTCATGCTCCTAGACCCATTACGGTCCGTTATCATCATTTTCTGATATGAGCTAGAGAGGTTTTGGTGTTTACATTTTACGTTTTAGAGCATATCAATATCATCTTTACTCAAGCGTCAAACGATTGTGGTTTTGGTATTTTTTTCTATGGTTAAAGTTTTGTAGATTTTAATGTAGAAATGTTGAGATTTCTGATTCCTCTAAAGCGGATATCATAAATTCCCTCACTGATTCTATGTTAGATCCAGTAGTCTAACAATCAGATCAATCATTCTAATCGATGATAAGACAACTGCAGTGCCTTTCAATAAGCAGACATCATGATGTACGGTAATAAATGGGATTACAGAGAATCATTCTTATTAATGTTGATTAAATTCTTTTCAAACATATCAAATAAAAAAAGGAAACCCAAATAGGGAACTAACGCATTTGGCACAGTCCTTTGTGTAAATTTAGTTATGCTGAATAGAAACAATTCAAATAAATTGATTTTTGTAATTGATTTGTAAGATCAAATGGTTTGGTAATTGGTTTACAAGAAAACGAAATAACTATCAAAAGACTTTATTATACAATTATTATTTTAGGTTATTGTAATGTAAACAGCTGAACTATGTCCAAACGCAGCTCAGCTTATCATTATTGCGAAAGATACGATTTGCGAAAGAAAATATGTAACAAGCATTATACCATTGCTATCCCCTTGAAACAGGCTGACGCGGGATATTGGTGAACTGGAATCATTGATTCTCACTAAACAAGCCCCCCAGAACTCGGACGTTTGTGCAGAAGCGTCATACATTCAGAAATTCACACACACACAGACAC
>NC_064874.1:67403556-67421056 GCF_943734745.1 Anopheles darlingi
CATGAAAACGGTGAGGTGCCGGCTAGAAAGTCATTAATGAAAATTGATGCCAATCAACAGAGACTCCGACCAGTCCGACCGACGACACGGGATATCTTGGGTCACCATCGGCCATCATCGGTCGCCAATCAGAAACGTTGGAAATTACTCTCATTAAGTGTGTTAGCTGATGACTGCGACCGATATGGGAATGTGGTGGTCCCCCCCCCCCCCCCCCGGGGGCCAGGAAACTCGGAAAAATGAGCCTATTCCGCTTGGGTTGGATTATGCTTCGGCCACATTAACGCTCAAAATTGTCATCATCCCGTCTTGCTTGTGGGATTCAACACCGAGGCCGAGGGGACAGCTTATGGCCCGGAATCGTTCTCATTACGCCAATTTGGCATTGAAAGACCGGAAATAATTGAATCTGGGGCGGCAAAAGTTTATTCCGAATCCGGCGAACCAACGACAATCCGGGCCCGGAGAGGGGGGGTGCTGGTTGTTCAACCCAAGGCCGGGCCGGGCCCGGCCAACAATCGGCAAAATTGCTCCATCAAGTCTCGGGTTTTGTATCGAAAGTTTCCCGTTCGTCGCGTACCTCGCGCGACGAAAGGAAAAGTTCGTCCACACTTTGACTCGAGGCTCTTGACGTTCCGTCGGCCTCTCCGACTCCTGACGCCGATGGCTCTGTCATTTGGAACCGCATTTCGAAGGGGTGGGCGATTCGAGGGATGCTCAGCTTGATGACTTTCCTTCTCTCTTCGATGACTTCAAATCGATGTCCCGGTGCTCCGCGGATGACTGATCGAATGCCGATCCGATGCGACCGACAAGGAGGCCAGGGTCAGAAACTTTTCAGTTGTTTGCGTACAGTTGGTTGGCGGAGATTGGAATTGAGGTTTTGTTAATGCAGAGGCGGAGAAATCGGACGGACGCGGGTGTTTGGCGGTGAGCGGTGAGCGATCGTCTACGTCTTGTCAGCAAGTGACAGCGATAAGCGATGAACGTTTTGTGAAAATATGTCTTATTTTTCCTCTTCACACAATGAGCTTTCTATGTTTGTCTGTGAGCCTGATTGCTTGCGTTCTATGATTAACTTTACCATACATAACTTCGAGATTACTTTGGAGGGTTTGTATGCTTTTTTCCAACATTTACATTAGATTTTCTATGCGACTATAAGATGAGGATTGAAAATTTAATTGAAAAATTTAACATTTAATTATTCTTGCTTGTTGCTGGAATCTCTAGTTACAAAAGAATTAAACGAATGCAATTTTTGTTTAATGACAAAACATGCTAAACATGTTGCAGCGTATATGAACGGTCATCCCATGTTGCCATCTTGCTTTCAGGCGCTATTTTAAGCTTCCCGCATAATTTTATTTTAATTTATGCACATTTATTTTATCTAAGCTATTAAAAGATGTCTCAAGAGATATTTCTAGAAGCACTATAGTTCAGACGGAACAAAAATTGAAAATGAATATGCATTCAAAGGCACCCAACTGAAATTAAATTATAAGAATCAATTCCATCCATATTAATCCTCCAGCTATGCCATTCCGAAACAACAAGATGATGAACCGCATGAAATGAAATGAAAACTGCAACAAATGAAGCGTCAGCTACCGGTCTAATATCAGACATCAATCGAAGAAGAAATATGCTCACAAATTCATTTACGTGAAGTATGTCTCCCTCTCTCTGCTTCGAGGGACAAAAGGAAGCTCTTAGACTCCGCATCGCCTGTCCTTACCTCCCCCCTTTAAATCCAACAATGCAAACCGCACTGTAAAAAGGCTACCCATTCCATCCTCAGACGATATCGGAGTTAGCAGCTGCAAAAGAAGAATCCAACAAAGCTACGCCAACGATACAATAACTTCTTTCTGCGGCCCGAGAAGCTGCTGGGGCCGCGAGAAAAATCTTGATCAGGCAACCGAGCGCCGAGTGGCCGACCATTGTTGAGGCAAAACGGGGCAAGGGACAAGGGGGCGTTTTGTTGAAAAGTCAAGTAACCGCTACACCAGCTTCTCCCCCCCCCCATCCCACCCGGGGGATTTCTTCCTTCGTAAAGAGAGCACCCCTTCGATCCCATTCTGGCAAATGAAAAAGGGTGCGCAAAGTGATGGCCCCCTGAATGCATATTGCTTCTCGTGCACCTGCCCTGGCGAAACGACGAGACAGAACGGAATAAAATGGGAAAGATAGAGAGTGAGAGAGAGAGAGAGAGAGAGAGAGCGTGTGAAAGAGAGTAGTGATACTGCTTTTCCCAGACGGTCTCAGCATCTCGCTTTTGTGCTTTTGTGTGCAGCCGTCCCATGCCATGGCGGTGCCTTGGAAGGTGAGTTTGGTGAGAAGTCAAAACACCTTCCGCAGGTGGAACAATAGTGCGCCCGTGACCGCGAGATGCCCACTCGTGCCCCTCTACACTGTCTATGTATGTTCTTTTTATGCAGCCCGCACTTTCTAGTGGCCTGAGCAAACCTCACAAACACGACACACAGACACACACACACTCGTGCGCACGTCTTCTTAGGTCGTGATGGACTTCCCAACCTGCTCAATATGGGGTTGAATGAGGCGTGCACGATACTGAAGGGCACTACACGGAGGGCGACACTTTCATTTCAAGGGTCCCGGCGCTTAGTGCGACCAGCAAAGGTCTCGTCTTTTTACCACTTACCTATTGACTCTGCCGTCTCCGAGGTTTGGCCTGAGGTGACTTATGTTCCTTGTTCATTCATTGAATAGTGTCAAGACTCTCTGGTCTCAAAACCGTTTCGTGGATTGCTCGGCCCAGCCCAGCCTACTGAGTCCCCTTGGCGATGAGGACATAACCAGAACACAGAACCAACTCACTACACCAACAGCCAAGCACCCGCTAAAAGGTTGTCCTTCCGGTGTTCTTTCCCCTTTTTGGTACAGAAATAAAAACAATATCACTCACCGGGCCGGAAGTGAGCAAATGTCCTCGCCAAGAAACACACCCAACCCTCCCTCCCCTGCACCGTGCATCGTACTTTGCGATCTGTGGAAGCGACGTGGTAGTCGGTTGGTGGTGTCATCAATCAAATAAATGTTAACCACTTTGACGAACATTTGGGAATCGGAAATAGTTGGCTTGCCTTTTTTCTGGAAGGTAGCGCACCACATATACCGCACGCGAACAGACATGATCGACAAATTGGGCTTTCGCTGGCGCGGCACGGGTGGCACTGGAGTGCTTCTTGGAGGGCCGCCCGGTATCCCAGATCGGCTCGAGTGACTCGCCGAACGAAACGGAAACCATTTGAATGTCTTCGGTTCGGCGTTTTTAGTTTTTGTTATTTTCTTTGCATTTTGGTCCTCCTTTTCGGCTGGCCGCTAATCGATTGACTGCTGGCTGGCGGTATCTGGTTCTGGCGCTCCGACGTGCGACAGTGAAGCGATTCCGCCACTCCGGCTGGATCGGGCCGGATTGGACCTCGCGCCGGAAATAAATCTGGGCGGAAATGGATTCAATCAATCAATTTACATTATGTTGCGTTTTACACACACACACCCACACACACACACACACACAAAGACACGTGACGAAGGAGACGGCAAAGTGAGGCAGGATGGAGAGCTGGGTGTGATTTATGGTGATGAGCCTCACGGATGGGCGCCAGACGTTTGTCTTCGTTTTGGCTGCGGTAGCGGCCGGAAGGAGGGATTTGTTTGGGAGTTTGTTTCTATTGTTTACACACTTTGGGGACCCCAAAGACCACCCTTCCCCATTCCCTCGAATTGCTTTCATGATAAATTCGTCAGCTATATTTATTGCATTGTTTGCCGTTGATTGGTTGATTGGGTCAATCGATTGGACTTGGTGTGTGTGTGTGTGTGTGTGTGCAACAGCGAAGTTGACTTTGTGGCTAATCATCAGCAGCAGCCACATGTCCAAATACTCCACAGCATTGCTTGCGCACTTGCATTGCAGTAGAAGAAAGAAAAAAACGCTTGGACGAAAACAATTTTGATTTCTAGAGAAAAAAGAAAACTCCGTGGAAACTCCAAAGGGTGAAAACAAAAACTTGCTTCGCTGATAGTATGCACCGTGCTGCTTCATCTACTTTGCTTGTTGGAAAAGGAAAAGTTGGTAAAAGCTTATGATTAATATCGGTGGCGAAGAAATATGACCATGACTTCCAGCCACGGGTCCAGCCGGTGGATCCTTCCCTCCCCACCTCTCCCCTCCCGCGCCAAAGCGTAAGCAAGTTGTTCGCAGTGGAGGTGGAAAGTTATTTTTATTTCTGTCAAAAACTATCTCAAGCTTCGGCACCATCACGGCTCTCCCTCCCTCTGAAGGGAAGGAACTGAAGACCCATACCAACGGGATTTATTGATATCCTGGTCGGCTGAAACCGAACCGATGAGCTAGCACCATGGTGGAGTGAGTGATTTATCACGCGAGACCAACAACGGGAAGCGCCACTACGAAGCAAAGGCATGAGTCAGAGTCTCACATGGCGATGCACTAGCGGTAGAGGCATAGCAAGGGTTTAAAAAAACCCTCCACCGAAAACGAGTCTGTCATGAGTTTGCTGTTTCCGCCCGTTTTGATTTGCCTTTATTGTGGAGGGAAATTCACAGGAAATGTTTGTACTCTGTTTCCCTGTCTCAGCGTTAACGCAGACAGAGTGATAAAGTGGCTTACTCGATTGCTAAGTCGAAAAGAATTTCCCAGGAAAAACACGATCAAAATTACCTTTTCGGAGCGCGGAGCTAGTACGCCCGGGGATTCCGTCATCGAAACGGTTCCTAATGCCGCCCGCGGTTGCTACATGAGGCTAATTGCCATTTAATAGCGGCGGTAGGTTCAATGAAATCTCACTTTAAAAATCGCACGAAACCGCAATCCAGCGCTGCCAGGGCTGCGACGTAGGTAAACAGGGGAAATCAGTGTACGAGGACGCTGCCAGCGGACGTCGTGGTGCCCGTGTCGCATAAATCAGCTCGCGGAGGCAAGGAGCAACAAAACAACAAAAAAAAAAAAACGGAAAACAGAAGCGGGAAAATACTTTCTTGATTACGTTTAACTACTACACGCTGAGCTAAGCGTTCTTGGCGTAAACAACACATGTAGCTACACCGACAGCGCTGGCATTCGCGAAAGGCCCCCGCTGACTACTGCTTGCACTAGAAGGGTGGTTTCGAGCAGGAAAGCTAGGAAAAGCAGAAACAGTAACAGCAGCAACAGCAATAGCAACAGCAAAAACCTGGACCTGTAAATGGAATGTTGAACAAATTGAGTGCATTCCACCGTGCGAGGGCCCAGACTAATGCCTTTTTTCCGTTGTGCGATCTGCATGCTGCAGTCACCATTCTGGCTGCGATTGAGCGCGCCGCAGCATGGGACGAGAGTCAAAGAGATAGTATTTAAATGTTTGGAGCTAGCAAAATGTGAAATTGAAATGAAATGACAAACAAATGGGTTTCCTTCTGGGCGGGGAAGTTAGCTCAAACATTGCGTCTACAATAGGTTATTCAAACATAAAATGGCTAAACAAATGGAAACAAATAATACAAGCATGCAACTATGCTTTCTATGTTGCACTTTATGTACTCAGCTAGGACAATTTTCGTCATTTTATCGGGCAAGTAGTGAATTGAACATCCAACAACCTGGAAACCGTATAGCGTTCGCTTCCAGAGTGTGTAAGTTGGAAACTATATGGTCAAGGGTAATAAAGGCAGCATTGGAACGGTGCCGCTCGCTGAGCAACGGATGAAAGCTCCAACCCTGCCGTTACGGAAACCAATGTTGCGAAGGTTTAAATAGGGATGGCGCAGTGGAAGTGGACTATTGTTGCTGGAACGACAAAACCGAAGCGCGGGGGAAAGGATGAAATGAAAATATCCTGTTTTCTTTTTTGTTCGTCCTGGCGAAACATGCTCATGAAAGTCAAAGCCACATTAACACGAACTGATGGCAGCAAAAACTCCAACCTAATTGGTGAACAGCATGTTTTGTTTTTTTCGTGTTTCAAACGATCGGCCTGGCCTGGGGAATGCATTACATTGTTGAGCATTATAAGGTTCCGAACGAAGGCAACGAATTGTTGCACCGGCACATTGGTCTCGATACATTTATGGGATAGTATTTCGTATGAAATGCTGTCGGATGAAAAAATATGTTGGAAAAATTGAAGTGCTATAGCGGTTCGCCTCCAAACCTTTCGATGCTTGTATTATGTAAAATATGCTTAAAAAGTGAATAAACCATTTGAATGGCACAAAATATGCTTCCCGGTTTCCGCTAGTCTCTCACTATCACAGAAGTAAGATGTTTGGTTCCTTCTCCTGCTCGATGCCAAAGTATAGAAAGAAGCGCACCAAACGACATTTAAATGTGCTGCATAAATGCATGCACCGTGATTAGGGTTTTGCTACAATTTATGGGATAAATTTGGCGTCGTTCTAGCGGGCAGCAGAAATGGTTTTTTTTTCGAAAACAAAATCCTTTTTTGAACCAGAACTGTGCTTACGGCACCGAAAACGGGCAAAAGCAGTTGTTTTGAACGATTTTTGATACGTCATAATGGAAATTAGAATGAAAATAGTATATTTTTTGCGTTTACATTGAAAGAGCGAAGAGAGTAAAAGATGCATTTTACCCTAGAATTTTTTTTTGTGTGACATTGCCGGTAGAATTTATAATTCGAAACATTCAAAACAGTTTAAAACACGAATGTGATTATTAATTATGGTAAGGACCATTTGGGTTAATCTTAATATCCAGGAAAAATTGAATAACCAACTGGTCAATCAAAATTGGAACCTCGTAATCGAGAATTGTAGTTATTCAAAGATACGTTTTATTATCTTTTGATGAACTTTTTATCGATCTTTTTCAATCCAAATGTAATGCCTTATTTACAATTGAACGATTGAAGATTGTCTTTTCCATGCATATGGCCATTGTGTAGTAGCTATAGCAAAGGCAAAGCTTGGCAATGTTACCCATTCTTTCTTATAGCGACAGGTTTACATATATCATCTGCTTTATCGAACCAATTGTTTATTGATTTCTTTTATAGATTCTTATTAATTCTCTAATGATACTTCGGATTTCTTGGACTGAATTACACGTTTTTACGATTTTCCCCCGAAAACCCATCTTCTATTTACTTTTATTTAAGCTGATTCACATCAATACTTAACTCCTGTAACCCAAACCTGTTCCCAACAGCTCGAGCCACTAGTGGCCACTAGCCACTCCTAAGAACACTCCTGTTTGCACAATCTTGTTTGCGTTCGCTACCGGTTCCCGCACCAATGGCATTCCCACGCCACGAAGAATCAAATAAAGTTTTGTTTTTCCATTCCGAATCATGCAAAAACAAGATCACGTGACGGATGCGTGCCGCTAGTAGTAGTGCTGGAAACGACTGAAGCCACTGCCACTCCAACAACAAACACGGTGACTCTGGAACAGACACCCGTTAGGAGGGTAGAAGGGGACAGCGGGAAGTGGGCTGTTTTGTCATCCGCTGCTCATCCGCAACACCCCTTTCCCACGACCAATGCCCACACAGCAGCAGCAATAGTTTGGAAAGTTGTGCTGTTTGTCTAATTCCGCTTATCTGCTGACCCAAGCTACTGCTACTACTACTACTACTACTACCGCTAGAAGTAGAGCACTTCATCCTTGCGTACACTGCACGCTATCGCACTTTCATCCGGATCATTCATTCTTTTTCCTCGCCCTGCGGACACTCTTCCTGCACCTAAACCTTTACCTAAGCGCTCCCGGGCCCTCTTCAGCCTAAAGCATCATCCGGACACGGTGGCCAGTGGCGAACCAACGATATTACGTATGCAAATCATGGAGAAAAATATTTTCGTGATATTTACAATTACAACACAAAAGGGGGGAAGGGACCCGGTGGCGGGCGGGCCCACTCTAACGAGGGCATTCGCCAAGGTGCCAGCAACTCGTCGTTCCACCCCGTCCGGAACCGTTGCCTCTGTCTTTGCACGGCCCGACCAGGCCCGGTCCGGCTTCGCACAGATATTGAATTCTCGTAGCCCGTGTGTCCGCGTCGTGTAGTCTTCCGCCTCCCTTTCCGAAACCGTGCTTGGAAGCTGCTAGTGAAACGTTATTTTGCTTCTCGATCTCGAACCTCCGAACGGAGAGGACGGGGCAGAGGTGTTTGCCCGAGGTAAGGTGTTACCCGAGTGCAAATGAAATGGTTTTCTCTGCTCATGAATAGAAATCACTGCAATAGGAAAGCGTCTATTGAAGCTGACGAGACGACGGTTCGTGCGTTGGTTGTGTTGGGCTGCCAAAGGAAGTGCAGCAAGGAGGCAAGTGAGTGGAAAAATGTTTTTCCCATAAGCTGTGTCGTTTTTCCACGGGGCAGCCGCAGCAGTCCTGGAAGTTCCCGGGGAGAGGCGAAGACCACTGGCACTGAAATAGCAACACATCAGCTCGCTCGAACAGTGCGAACAGTACCGCCTCCGTTTCACTCTGGCCCCCGCCGCTGACGCTTGCAACGTCAACTGCACTGCGATGATGCTGTGCGAATGGTCGCGAAGGAATTCCAGGATGTTCGCAGCCAGCGTAGGTTAGCTAGCCGGGTAGGTTAGTAGGTGCAGGCAGCTCCCACTTCCTCCACCCCCTTATCCACCCCAGGAACTCCCCCGCCCCAAAAAAAAACTAACTAAATTCAATTTGAGCGAAATAAGGAACTTTCAATTGCTTGGCTGCCGGTGACGGTGTCGGTGGCGTGCAGATGACATGTTCCTACATGGTCACCCGGTTTATGAATAGCAAAACGAGTTGGCTGCTCTGTATGTGTGTGTGTGTGTGTGTGCGTGTGTGGGGGTCGACATATGCAGCAATAGGTCACCTTGCACTCGCAGCATCAGCCGTTCCCTTGGCATGTGTTTAGGAAGGCCGGATTGGAGGGGGGGGGGGGGGAGGCTTAAATGTCTGGTCTGGTTGTTAAGATGAATCAGAAATCAACTGTTCGGCTTAACCAGCTCCAGGCTCCAGTCTCCGCGTTTAGGACACTTTTTCACACTCTCCACAGAGTGAGTGTTCTGCGTTAAGCTAAAGCTTGTGGTGGGAAATAGAATAGAAGCAGCCGTTTTTTCGGGCCACCAACCTATCGCAATCCCGTCGTGTATGTGTGCTTGGGACTCGAATTGCAATGCCGGTATCGTCGGGCTTTCGATTCCGGCACCGAGCGACACCCGGCGACGGTGGAATCCAATGCTTATTAATATGTTCGAAATTGGTTCAGGCGTTGCGTGAGACTGAGGTGGCGTGTTAGAACGTGTGTGTGTATGTGTGTGTGTGTGTGTTAGTCGGTGTGTCCGTGGCCTGGCTGCTAGCACCTAGTCACCTTCAATCGCGTTGTCGGATGATGTTTGTTGTTCCAGTCTAATGAAATCCAAACAGAAGCGCTCCCCGGGAAGCGCTCCGATGTCGATGTCGTCGAAAATTAGAACAGTTTTTGGCGCGTCAAACGAGTCTCGGGGTTCTGGGTGGCTCCAGATGGCTGCCCCGGGTTAGAGGGGCCGTATCACCGAGCCCCACATTCCCGGATGAAGTTTGACATTTTGCGTCATCGATGCACCGGTGTGCAAATGGGGGGGTTGCATCTGGTATTTTCTTCACAAACAGATGATGGGAAACTATTTTCCTAGTATGATTTGGTTCGCTCACACCTCACAGAGCGCACCTTCTATCCGTGCGTGTGAGGGATGAAATGGTTTGCCAGAGCGTAGGTTTGCGCCGAGTGCGATGATAAGTTGGGCTGGATTTCAATGTAAATTTTGACCGAGATTCGAGGGTGCACCGAAACTGTGTGTGTGTTTGTGTCTATGCAACCACCATGCAATCGTGGCACTATGATACACGGTAAATCAATGTAAAAATGTATACATCTCTTCCAAAACATTGTTTTCGTGTACAATAAATTCAAATGTTTCTTTTGTTTACATAACTTCTTTTTTTGTGTACCAATAATCTTGGTTTGAAAATTATTGATTTACAATCCAAATTAAACCATCGTTATGATTTTTCTTTTTATATACTATTTTTATATACGTCTCCATAAAGTATGTCTCCATAAAGCAACACTTTATGTCAAGAAAGTACGTTGAAAACGAGTTACATAAGTGTTTTTTCGCAGCTTTGGTCAAAATTTAGTTATAACATACTCTGAATTAATTTAGTTCGACAAGTTTTGATTAAAAATACTGTGTTAATGCATGCACTGCATAATGGCTGTTCTTATTATTTCCCCAGTATGTTTTATTTTTAATTTGTGAAGTATGTGTTATGTTTTAATTGTGACTTATGGAATGAAACCAGTCATGCTTAAGTAATTAAGTAATATTCCAAATCCATCTCTCCAATCGGTATAAAAAAATCATGAAATTCTTTGGCAGGTTCTTTCGATTCAATCTAACAACGATCGGCTCAAGGTAATGATCATAGTACAGCGCAATGCAAGATGTTCTTGCAGAATTAGTACACAGCATTGGTCAGACCAACTCCAGAATATGTCTTTTATTCATCAACTTTAACCACTCCATTGCAATTGAAATTTTAACGCACCAAATGGAACACTTAAAGTGCCCCTTGTTGGGACTTAACTGAAAAGACATGCAACCATGTACCATTGGTGCATCCGATAGCGCCCATAGCCGGGAGGGGGGTCCATCTTTCGTGACCCTCGGCGTAGCGGCCAGTGAAGCGATAGTCCGGATGCGGAACCCGCGACCCTCCCATCCACTGTGCTTCCTTCTCTCACGCTTCTCGCACGCTGAAGTGAGTCTGTAAACGCATCCATCATCGGGAGGTTGGCATGCTAGGTTAGGAGCAGTAACCACAAACCCCGGAATCCAGGGCAGCGCATCGCACGAAGCGCAGCGTCCGTCGGCCGGTGGCCACCAGCCAAACGGTGACCGCTGTTGCTAGCCAGCTTCGAGCTGTGCTTCCGACAAACCGGCCGTTCGTAGCGTTCGTGCCCATGCCCGTGGCAGCGTCCGAGAGACATGCAGAATCATGATGTTTACGACGTGGTGTATGAGCCGTTTATTCCCGCCTCTTCTCTCGCCATTGTATGCCACAAGCGATACAGTAAAACACTTATTTTGCACCAGCCCCTGCATCCTCTGGGCTTCTTCTCAGCTTCTTACTGCTCCTCCCTGGTCCATGGTCAGCAGTGCTGTGGTACTGCGTAGCGGCGCACTGCCGAACGTCGCCATCGTAATCGTAAGGGGCGCAATATAGTCAGTAGGACTCCGGTTCCGGGCCGACCAGAGCCCTTCACTAACAACGGTAATAACGGGAACGACCACCACTACCAGGTCGAGAGAGAGAGAGAGTGAGAGAGAGAGAGCGAAAGAGAGCGAGACCAAGACCAAGGTGCCGGAAGTTGTTTTGGTGTTTGGTGAGGAAAACCCCCGAAAGCTCGTGCAGCAGCTCAAACCGAGTGGCCACACACATGAGCGGCTATTGTGGGGTGTCTTGTCGAGGGGGGGGGGATGAGGGACCGCAACTGACCGGAAGCACTATGGACACCCGGTCAGCCAGCCAGCCAACCAGCCCGGATAGCCACACACAAAAACAAACGGCACACACGAACGGGCAGCCAAGCGAAGCGGCATCCTCACGCACACATGCCGGGCACGTATAGTTTATCGTTGCTGCATACTCCGTCAGCATAAAGATGAGGTCTTCCCGCAATGAGGGTCTCTGGGTCTCTCTCTCTCTCTCTCTCTCTCTCTCTCTCTCTCTCTCTCTCTGCGCGTTTCGGCATGAGCCGGAAGATGAGCCGGAATATACGGTGGAGCGAGAGTTCAACCGAGATCAACCGCGTTGCCGTTGGCCAACCAGCATCACACAGGATAGGATCACGTCGTTGTCGGTTGTGGCTAAAGAGAGGGAGGTTCCGCATTCGCTTCCACTACTCTGTCGGGTTTGATTTCTTTGTTTAATTTAAAAAACAAGACGCCAGCGCCACCGGCCAGCGGAATGTAAGTTGAATTTATTTATTCACATACACTCGCTCATTACCATAAATAAATGGCAGGAAAGATGGGAGTTGAGCTTGCTTCAGCCTCGCCTTTCCGGCCACCAAACACACACACACACACACGCGCACACGGGCCACCGGACAGGCAGTCACATTTATGACCCTGCGGTCTGGTTGGAGATGTTATTAGCATCGGTGGTAAGATATCGTAAAGCATCGGTGCTCTCTAGCAGCATTGTGGACCGCCACTCCTGCTTGGCACAATCCCGGTCTCTTTCTCTTCCTCTGTCGCACTAGCTAGCCAGCCGAATGTGGTTGCACTCGTCCTCGCTGGTGGTGTTGTTGGGGGCCAGCAGTAGCTTCATACATAAGTTGTACGGTGAATGCGGCTCGTGCGGCTTAATGAGCTGACCAAAGTTGGACTGGTGGTGTCCGTTGGCGCAACAACGGCAACGAAATGAGACAGGGAAGGAGGTGGGGAGTTCCATTTTTTACGTGAACCAACCGTCCATTTGACTCGTTTAACAACGTTATTTACTTGAAATCTGATAGGGAAGGACGTGGATGTTTGCTTTGGCGTTGATGGCACCGACCGTCACTGAGTCTTCTTAATTACTCGCGCACTTCCGGAAACTAAGTCGCAGCGTAGAAGGGTTGTTGGAGGAAGGAAGGTGTTCCTAATGGCGTTGGTGCGTTCGTTCGTTCAAAGCAAAAGGGGGAATATTCACGTGTTTGTTGAGTAAGAGAGATGATACCGTTAATCTGTAAATGATTGAAATCGAACGAATGGTTGGCGGCGTTTTCCTCGAAGGAGGCGTATCAACATAGTATTATAACAAGGGATGGTTATGGATATTACTTCCACAGAAATTGATGATTTCAGATACGCAAAACATTATTTCATTTTCATAGAATGCCAGATTAGCAATATATTGATGGTTAGTTCCGCCTCTCGAATGAATTCTAACGGAAACAGATATTCGTGTAGCTTAAGGCTTTTGGCTTGCAACAGTAATTCATGGAATGTCCGTCCATTTCGTATATTTATTTATTTATGTCATTATTTATGTTTCAACAGTAATTTGTAGAATGCCATCCGGTTAATGTTTTGGAACTATCATTCACGCCGAGCGCAACAAGCAATAGCCTCGCTTTGAAAAGTGTTATCAATTTAGAGTAAGCAGCAGAATTAGCTGATATTGTTCTGCTTGAGTATAGAAATATGTTTCTCGATTTAGCGGATAATATTCAGCTTTTCTAAATATCTAATATCATATCAAGAGCAATAAATTTGCCGAAAATGTTGCTTAAATTGAGTAAACTAAAAATTGTCTTGTGCATCACGCACTAATAACAACATATTCTGAAAATACATTTCTAAATCAAAGTTTGGTGCAAAATTTAAAAGCTATGTTCGGTGACCAGCAATGTGAAATTCAACAATTTCTGTTAGGTAGAAAAAATGCAATGGTATATGCTATCCCTTCAGAATCCGAGAAATTTTCAGTTTAGTATCCTGACTGCTGAATTTTAACGAACAAGACATTTTTTTTAATAAGACTTTACTTAAAAAATATTTTAATAATTTTTAATTGGTCAGCAGAAACGAAATTTCGTCGGTTGTTAAATATTCCAAAGCGTTATTTTAAAATAAGTAACTTCTATAGAAATACGTCTTTAACTAATTTCTAAAGCATATGTCGGCAATTAACGCTGATCATTGAAGTTTATTTCTTTTGCGCTAAGTGTCCAGGATTTTCCGAGAAGTCAATTGCAAGATTCATTCAATTGCAAGAATTAAGATCAATTGCAAGAATTTAAATTAGAAAATCTTGTGAACCTGTTTAAGGAAACAATACACCAGCTGCATGTGCTTCTCCCAAAGCTATCCAGTCCCCGTAAAAAGACAAACTGTTGATCGAATGGTGGTCCCTCATTTAACGCTACCTAATGACGTAGACGGTGGTTCAGGTTTATTTTTAAATTTCCCTCCAGAAACTACAAACACCTGCTATCAAACAAGAACACTGGAAACCGGTGCACCGTAGAGCCCTGTGTCCAGCCAGCGCAGTTGTTTGCGCTTTTGCACCGTTTTTTCCCCCAGAAGCTCACCTCCCGCCCCGGAAGTTAAATAAAGGCACGGACCAACGCTAACCTTTGGCGTGGCTATCCGGAGAACGAGAAACGGACACCGTCTCACGAAGAGAGTCACGCGCTGGCACACGCTTCCATCAAGATGTAACGGTTGGTTTGTTTGTTTCGCGTCAGTCATGTGTCCGAGACGGGCTCGGTCTCGGCCACGGGCTCGGTACTAAGTACTAGTACGCCCGGTACACGCAGCCAGATAGAGCGAACATCCGTGGACCCGATGGAGTGTAATAAGTTGATTGAGACAACGGTCAACCGGTAACTGCGCAACACTGGCATCAGTCCAGCAGTCCTTCCGTTGTCTGTGTTTACCTTCCGTTCCCGTGCGCGTCACTCCAGGAAGTGGCAATTCTCTTCAAGTTGAACGAGAAAGCTCGGGGAAAAAGTGAATTCTAAATTACATTTTCCGCATCGCAATGCAGCGCGATGGTGCTAGGCAAAACCACAAACCGGTAGGCCAGGGTGGCTCCGTTTGTTTACGTGAAACGAGCGTCATGCCAACAATGCAAGTAGTTTACCATCAAACAGGAGGCATTAAAGCTGTCTTAGCTGCATCGTTTCGTTCGACGGTTATGAGAATGCGCATTGAGGTATGTGAGGCCTCGATCTGTAATGTCGATTATTATCTGTATCTTTATCATACCGCAAATCCGCCAAAAGGAGTCCAGTCCTTTGGGACGGGATGAAAAATTGTACCACGCTGGCCGCACCACAACCTGCCATAACATACTTTTGGTCACATTTAAAATTCATTACGAATGTAAAGTGATGGTTGCGCTGTTATAACTTTTCCCGTGGTTTTCTCGTGGTTTTTGGAGAGGGATGAGGAGGCCCCCTTTTCCCCGGCACGGGGCACAACGTTCCATTGCATTATCTGTCTAATCTATGCCGCACAAATGTGCATTTTACTGCATTGTAATACCGTGGCCGAAGGGGGGGGGGGATATTCTGCCAGCGACAGCGACGACATTCAGCCACTTTGCAGCCACCATCCACCATTCGGAAGCGTAATTTTTGGCTGTCGCTCCGAGCGGACACTCCGTCCGGGCGATAGAGCGAGGTGTCGCTGTCCATTCGCTGTCGCTGTCCAACGACGCCACTCCATTGGACAGGAAGAAGAAAAACTCGAGATCGAGCAGCAGCAGCAGTCGAGCAGAAGTGACAAGGACGTTGGGTTGGGGGGTAGGGGAAGTGGAAGGGTGCCTGGCATTATGAATACCGTACGGTGGTGGTGGTGGATTTTGAATAAATTTATTTGGCGAAAGTTATGAAAATCGCTGTACAACTTTGGCCCACGCCTCTGGCCAGTCCGCTTTTGGGGTCGTTGGTAAGAGGAAGGGAGCGAGAGAGAGGGAGTGAGACGGGGTGAGAGAAAGTGGGTGGCAGGTGGGCGTGAATGGTACCGCCGTTTTACATGCCAGCCCTAACAAGCAACATTGATGCGCAACTCCGGGTGCGGTGCGGTGCGGGGCGATGATTGCGAGAGTTAGCTCCGCCAGCGGCTAACGAAGGGGGCGACGATGGCCGATCCCGGCCAAACAGCCAACGCTGTTCCCGGGCATGCCTCGGAGAACGGTCTGGGAAAATGGGCAAATGAAGCACCACCACCGGAAGAGTTCGCATTGCCCACGGGGTCCTGGTATGCTGGTGTGCTGGGATGCTGCATCTTGCAAGGAGAGTGGGCGCACCAGCTTGAAGCCTCCCTGGATGGCTGTCTCGAGGCGGTTCCCACTGCCTTCCCCTCTCCCTCAAGGGGCATCCCGGTTCTAAACCATTGGAATACGGCAGCTCGGAGCCCGCTTGTGGCACCCATTCGCGTCTGATTACATTGGTATGAGTTGCAAGGAAAGGAGGGTGCATTATGCCGCTTGCCACACCTCCTCCTCGGCTGGGCCGCCAAGGCCGGTCTGGGAGTGCGCAAATTGGAATGTCCTGCACGCTTGAAGGTACCACACGCGTGGACATCTCATGACGATGATGGTGATGATCCTGTACGATACTGGCGAACCGAGAGACAGCGTTTGCCAGACAAGAACACTGCCGACTGGATGGATGATGAAGCTCGGGACGACAGTAGACAGTGCATCCGGTTCCGGTTCCCCTCCCTCGGACACTCGGTATTCGCTGCCACGCTGAATAGATGGTTAAAAACTAAACAAACCGGGTTCTGAAAAGGGCGAGAAGGGGGTATAGAAGATCGGTTGGAAAAAAGTGGGAAGCCAAGTGAGTTAATTCCAACGAAGGGTGCGAAGGGTGGGGGTAGATTTAGGAGATTCCTCCCGGGGGCCTAGCCAGCTAGCTCCAGAGAGAGCCTACCCGAAGGCACTAGCATAGCTCCACCGACTGCATTTGAATGCAGGCGCCAACAGAACGAACACCCCCGGGAGGTGGGGGTTGAGGGAGAAAGGCGCAGGAAGGTGGAAGGTGTCACGGTAATGCCCAGTGATGCATGGCTGCGTTTGTCGTAGTTTGGAAACTCCGCCTCGGTACTATAGACCCTTTCGGTCCCTTCCCTGGTTGAACCCCTTCCGGGGTAGGGCTGGTGCCTTGGTGCCTGGCCATGACAGCCACAATAGTTAAAGTAAACTGTGTGTCGTTGCGGTTTCTCCGTCGACGACGATCTGTGTTCCGGGACCACGGTGCACCGTGACCACGTGCAGCGCCTACCTAACCTCAATCACCTTTGAGGTTAGGGTGAAGTGTTGCCGCCGCTGGCGTTGGTGGCGGCCTTCCCCCCCATTTCCGGAGAAGGTCATTATGTGCAGGTATGGCCTGCACTGGCCGGCTAAGGCCCGCTGACTCCTGCAGTTGAGTTCTCGGCATCTAAACAGTCTCACCTCACCTCCGCTTCTTCTTTCCGTGAGGTTAGAGGATGATTGCGTCGGGTATGCAAGCGGCCATTCACGGGTGTGCAGCGGTCGCTTTGCTGAACTCCTGAGCTCCGGTGGCACTACTGGTGGCGCGCAAACTGTTTTGCTATTTTATGTCCCGCTTTTATTTCAAGCTCAAGTACCTTACCAAGAAGCGGTGTGGTAACGGAATGTCTGCCTTCGCCAGCAGGCTTTACACCATCGTATGGACCGGTGTGTTGCCCCCGGGGGTGGTTCATGCTTCTGACACCGGCTACTACTCGGTGCACACCGGAATCGGAAAGCTAAATTGCTCATACCGCCCCGTGTTTGCTGTTTTAATCGGTTTCTTATCTCTCGGTTGGCGATTGCTGCTGCTGCTGCTGCTGGTCAGCAAATGATGGCCGGTTGGTTCTGCGGTGGACGAAAGGCGGTGGGCATGAAAAGTTGAATCCGTACGTAGCTACAGGAACACAACTTTTAATGAGCTAAAGTTTG
>NC_064874.1:67426056-67428556 GCF_943734745.1 Anopheles darlingi
TTTGCAAATTTATGCAGTAGATTTTAAAATAAGAATTGGAACATTTTTTTTAATTCTTTTGTTTGAATACCTAAATGTGATTTACTCGTATTTTAGTATTAAGTGGAGACAACTAGTTTGTTACTCCTTATTGGTTTACAGGTGATTTTTATAGCATTGCTGGGTCTGGATGGTTTAAGCCATTTTGACGATATTAACTTTTGATTTATGGTAGGGGCATTCTAACCTTTCGATCGCCTTTTCCATCTTCTTTTCGATATTTTAGTTCAAAACAAATGTACAAGTATTGGCATCGATGATCATGAAGCTTTGGATCTTTTGGTTATTTGCAAATCGGTAAAATTAAATGAAAAATTTTGTCGTGAAATCCTTGTAAAGCTAAGCTCCGCCATGCAACGATTTATTTCAATAAGGTTTGTCATGCTAAATCATAATATACTATGCTGCTCTTAGCTAGGTCATCGCGGTACTCCATGCTTTGCCAGACCATGCTAAATATCACAGCATATTCTGATTAATCAGGTGCATCGATTAACATGAAGAAAAACAATATTCGATGCCACAGCGTAGAGGACAATAGATCTATCAATTTAAGGACCTACTCGAATTTTCGACAATACGAACAAACACGAACGCTGCGATAGAATGAGAATAAGAAGAATCAATTCCTTTGGCAACAAAAGATAATACTTCAACAATGAAAAATACCATTCAAATAATCTATCAAGTATAGAATTAAGGTAAAACAGTAGCAGTAAGTGTATCCTTCTAAACTCTAATCTATTTATCTATGTCATACCATTGTATGAAACCAACATTTCCAGATGGAAAGCATTATGTTACACATGTTACACATTCCACCTCTAGCTTTAAGGATGAGACGAAGAAAAAAAAATCCTAATTTGCTAGAAATTTATGTTACACCATCCAGAGCTCAGAGCTGCTCCATACATGTCCTTTCGCCCGTTCTCTCAGCAAGCAGTTAAAACATCACCAGGCGAAACCATAAACTTAAAGTAACTCATGCGAAAGCCACCGTGAAATGGTACGACACCATTGCCGCAGCGATAATTACCGACGGCATTTCCACCACTCGCAACAGCTTACTTTGTGGCGCTCTTCATTCGGATTGTCACATTGCTTCTGCCCTAGTGGCATGCCACAGTGCTGCTCGTTCTTCTGCTTCTGGGTGCCTTCATGCCCGTATGGTCGATCTCGCCAAGCGATGTCTTCAAGTGTTCGCTTGTTTCGAGATTTTTTTTTTACCATTTCCTCTCAGTCTTCAGCCTTCCCATTCAGTGCGGTATGCATCATCCATTCTCCCGGCCACGATCTGGCGAACTTTCATCTGCGGCTTTTCTTTTCCGAGTCAGCCAACCAGCCAGCCAGCCAGCCAGTGAGGCAGCCCATTCCGGCATCGGAATGTTTTTTAATAAAAATGAATTATCACCCGGGTCAGGCCGGGGCTCTTCACTTATTGCGCTTAATTTATTCAAATTTGCTCATTGCAGCCAGATTAGTAGCAGAGCTAAAAGGGCACGCTGTCAGCCGTCGGCACCGTCGGCATCGTCGTCGTCGTCGTCATCTTAGCCCGATGGGTAGTACCCACCGTGGATGGATGGTATGGGTGCGAGCAGAAGGAGATGAAGAAAAAAAAAGTTTATCATAATTTAACATTCAACCTTGACGTGCGACATCCAGCCGAGTTTCATTTATGTACGTCACTCGTCGTCGTCGTAGTCATCGTCGTCGTTGAGATCCTTCTTGCGCGTTGTCAGACCAGCGCTACCGGGATTGGGCTCGAGCGAGATAAGTGACAGACGTGTCTCCGTGAAGTAGGTGGGTTTTGTCGAGTGCGGCGTTAACGCAAAAGAATTACCCTGAAAATGGTACTCGGAGAATTGGATTAACGTGATTTAGGGCTCACGGGAAACGATTTGAAAAGCTGGCCTCGGTATCTCGGATTAGCTGGCTAGCTGGTGCCGTATGGGACACTCGCATTGCACTCGGATTGTGGGCCAAGTGTTCCGATGGAGGCGCATGGTCCGACGGAGGCTATGACCAATGAGATAGCTAACACTCATCCTTATGAGCTTCACCAAACAAACTAACAGACCATTCCCTCTGGATTCCCAACTCAAATCGTCGCATATTCTACACTCGGTTAAAGGTTAAAAGGTCCATCACCAAGGTGTAAAGGTGAATGAATTTGCTCTGCATCATTTGACGTAGACGTTGCTAAATTGGGCAACGGGGGCGGCCATTTGCGGGAATGTTTAAATTTCATTCGCATCATTTGGCAGCAGCGCCCTGCAGCATGCTGACGCCGCACTTGATTTTCAATTATTTTTAATGAGTTGTACGAACGTCGCAGCATCCTCGACATCATTCGTCATTCCAATCCCACCAACCACACACACATACACACACACACCGTGCTTCCAATCTATTCCTGTTCGGCCGGAGCGGAATCATGAGCGATTGCCGAAAGTAAAATGAG
>NC_064874.1:67433556-67448556 GCF_943734745.1 Anopheles darlingi
CAGTTCATGCGAGTGTGTGAGGCCTACGTAGATGCACACGTATGTTGGTCTATTATTCATCGTTTGAAGTTGAGCCGAGCAAACGAAGCATTAAGCTTTTTTTACCATGCATAAGAACGGATTAGGTGTATTTTTGTGTAGCACCATTATCGTGTGTTCCGAATGAATTCACTAAAAAAAATATATTAGACTTTGGAGAAGCCTTTAAGAAACAATTTTTTTTCGCAGTTAGCTTCGTTCTGGATAAAAATATTGTATCATGCAGTACCATATTGGTATTGAATGTTTTGCATTGAATGTATCAAATTATAAAAAAAATGTAAAGACGCATTGGTGAGCAGAGGATAAGAATTGGTACACACGAAGAGGTTCATTCTGTCCTTCGATAAACGCTGAATACAATTTCATCCTTTGGCTTTGAATGTAGTATGACATCCTTGCGATATCTTGTTCGAATCCTTATACCAGCAGCATGACGCGTTAGCAGGTCTAAAGCGTTCATCAAATAAAATTGAAGGTACACTGCTTTTGAACATGTAGAACTTCATTTTGTCCTAAGAGGAATGCGATTCGATTCATTTCATCCCTTCCATCAAGAGTTTGATTTTGATTGCCGTGCTACATCCATGCGACATTCTCTTGTTATCCTTGAAATCCTCACTGAACTCGTCGACAAGGGACAACCATATGTTCATGAATTAAAATCGAAGGTACAAATTTCATGAGCATGTTGCGGTTCATGTTGTCCACAGAGGAACGCGGTTTGAATCATTTCATCCTTTTCACGATGTTCCCGATATTCATATTCTGTATCAACAACTGAACTCGTAGACAGCACCATAGCGATCATTATATAAAGTAGAGAGATTGTAATGTCGCTGTCATCAGGGATGATTCAATCTAAGCTAAGAATAAGGATTGGTAAACATGTAGAAGTTTTTGTTTTGCAACGTTTGGATCCAATTCGATTCATTTCATCGACATCGATGCGATATCCTATTGGTATCCCTGCTAGACTGTATTGCAGGACTACATCATTCATGAATTAAAATTGACGATACACAATTGTTGAACAAGTAGAGATTCATGTTGTATCTTAAAAAAACGCGTTTCAATTCATTCATCCCTTCCACTTTAGGTTTGATACTGATTATCGTACAACATCCTTATGATTTCGTGATGGTATTCTTCTCTTCTATAGACAGCTTAACTTGTAGACGGGACGATATTATCTATTAAACAAAATCAAATGACTATTTTGATTCAATTTCATCCCTTCTGAATTGAGTTTGGTTTTCATTGAAGCACGGCATTCATGCGATATACAATTCGTATCCTTTTGTCAGCATCTGAATCTATTAGGCAAGACTTCAGCATTCATGAATTAAAATCGAAGGTACATCACTCCTGGAGAATTACAGGTTCATGTTGTCATTCGATGGATGGGAGTCGATTCATTTCATCCCTTCCACTTTTAGTATGAGTTTGAATGTAGCGCGATATCCTTACGATTATCCTGTTGGTATCCTTTCCATCCCTGCTGAACTTGTCTCCAGGACCACCGTGTTCATGAATTAAAATCGAAGGTACATCACTGCTGGAGAATTGCAGGTTCATGTAGTCATTCGAGGGATGGGATTCGATTCATTTCATCCCTTCCACTTCGAGTATGGATTTGAATGTAGTGCGACATCCTTACGATATCCTGTTGGTATTCTTTCCACCCCTGCTGAACTAGTCGAGAAACCAATCGTGTTCATGAATTAAAATCGAAGGTACATCGTTCCCAAAAAGGTAGAGGTTCATCTTTTGCTTTGCAGGATGCGATATGATTCACTTCATCCCTTCCCCTTTGAGTTTGGGTGTCCATGAAGTGCAACAATCATTCGATATCTTGTTGGTCCTGTCCATCCCTGCTGAACTCGTCCACAGGACAACGGTGTTCATTAATTAAAATCGAAGGTACACCGCACCTGAACATGTAGAGGTTCATTTTGTCATTTCAAGGATGGAAGGAATTCCACAATATCCTGTTAGTATCCTTTCCACCCCTGCTGAACTCGTCCACAGGACAAAACCGTGTTCATGAATTAAAATCGAAGGTACACAGTCTACTAACGGTAACCGTTGGTTCAATTTTTCTTGTATCCAATTTCTCACCGCCGCTGCTCACCAGGATGAGTACGCATCGTCCTCATTTCTCACACAACCGTTAGCTCTCTCGGAACAGGAGCCACTTCGTGGTGTGTTCGGCATGGGAAAAGAACGTCGGCGAAACCTTCGCGGCTTTCCCTGCTGGTATCCTTTCCGAACGGAACGGTACTCGGCAACGGTAGCGGTGCAGCAGCAGCAGCACCGAAGGGAAGGCCCTTGCTTCGTGCCGACTCAGTTGCGAAACCGAGCTCTCTGCGGGCGGCGTTCAAGGATCACCTCGTACCACGGAGCATGTACCGCGGAAGTGTCGCGTCCGGTCGACCCGCCGTCGTCGCGCTCGGTGCGTTTCCCTGTGACCTGCGTGCCCTGTACGGGTGCCAAGTGATGTGTCGGTGATGTGCATTGGAAGGGTAGCTTGTTGGCTCCACGTCTTACCCTCGGGCCCAGAAGCTGGGTAAGAGGCACCAGCCCCAATTCGACGTCAGTTCTTCCTCCGTGTTTTGCCTCTGGTGGCTCCAGTGCAAGTGTTCCCAGCGTGACGCATGACGCATCACGCGCTTCGTGTGTTTCCGTTTGGCCTCCGGACCAGTGGCCAAAGGATTTTCAAAACAAAAGTTCCTTTCACCTCCTCCGCCGTGCACCTCTTTCATGCTCCCACACAGAACGCTAGATGGTGCGTGTGTTATTAGGGTGCGGGTGTGTGTGCATGTGTTCTGAGTGTTGTGGAGAGCAAAACTAAAAGCGACGAGCAAAAGTGGCCCGCTAGTCTCGAAGCCTTTGTGGACCCGGTTTCGTAGGCTGGCAATGGCCCAAACAGGCCGTCCCCCCCGTCGTGGCTGGAAATGAGGTTTTCCTCTGTTTTCCTTCGGTTTTGGGTTTTTAGTGTTTTCCAGTCGTAAAACCTTGCCTCGCCTCAATGGTGCTAGGTGGTGGTGACGGTGGAGTAAGTGGCACGAGAAAACCTGCAGCGAACCGGGTCACGCACGCACTGTGTTCCCCCTCCGCCCTTTCCACTTTCACCACACGACGAAACTACCGAGACCGAGACGCCCCATCGGGAGAAAAGAAACGGATAAAAAAAAACTCCAAGAGTAAAAAAAAAAGGGGCAGGCAGCAATCGTTAACATCGATGAAATTGTAGGACGCCAAGAACGAAACCCGTCGATCGGACGAGCTGGTGTCGAATGGCGCGGGTACCATACACGAATTTGCAATGGTAGCAAATGTCCCGTAGATGACGGTGCCCGATTTTCCGCACCATCCAGCACCGAACCGGATAGGGACAGCCCTTCGTCCACAGCTAGTGGTGTGGTGTGCTACCGAACACTTTCAAACTAGCACTCCCGCCACTAAACGTTACTTCCGATCACCCTTTCATGTGGCTCCGTGGGGCCGCCATCGACGTAGGAGGTAGTTCCGGAGTTCCGGAGTTTGTCGGCGGACTCCCGGTTCTCCGTTGGGGCGTGCTTGGCGTGAGTGTGTTTCAGGGTCAGGGTTGCGGATATGTTTGCGTGCGTGAGCGTGTGTGCGAGCGCGCATGTGTGTGTGTGTGTGTGGGTCGTGTGAGTGTGTGCGGTGATTGGATGCAGCAAGGAAATACATAAATTTCAACCATTCTGTTCCCCTGGTTGGCAGAAGGGACACGGTAGATAGGACCTTTCTCGCTGTGCTAGAAAGGTGTCGTCCTGTCATGCTACGAGCGTTGTCCTTGCTGCTGTTGTTTTTGATGTTTTTGTTGTTGTTATTGCAGTGGGACAGTAAACAATCGCAAAGATTCTCGATTTACCATCACCCCCAAACCCCCGGCTGGTAGTTGCATGACACGCACACATACACTGCGCACACGTACAGGCTAGGGATGGGTTCAAAGCCCAGCTTAGGGTGTCCGGGGTCACTATGCCACTATGCACAGTAGCCATGCGCAAGCAAGGCATTAGGTTTTAAGCTGCATTCCATGTTTCCAATCAGAGTATGCTACGGAGCAGTACAGTGCGCCCGTGGCTTTGCTTTAAATATTTTGCATTATTACTGGTGTTCCAACAAAGTGTTGCTCGTTGACCCCCACCAGTGGCCCCTGGCCCCATTGTACTCTGTCAGTGTGTTAGTGTGAGCGACGGACGGCGGATCCGATAGAATAAGCATCCTAGCACACAGCTGCCCAGTTTCCAGTGTCGGAGTCGGTGGGTGAATTCACAAAACGAAAACATTTAGTCTAGTGTCCGGGACCGGCGTGCAGTCACCACTGGAGTCCACTCCTGCAAATCATCCGTCTGCCACGTGCCGGACGGAGCGTACCCACCGGCTGTGAGACCATGAGCATCCTTCCATGGTAAGTTTCGAAAACTCCCGGGCTCCATTCCGGGCTTCTTGCTCTGTCGTTGTATCGTTTTGCAAATGGGGATCATTTCCGGCAAAATTCCAACTCATTTCCGCTCCTTCCGAAACCGAAAGAGCAATATTTATCATTCACTTTCCGTGCGTACGACCGATATTTGGTGCTGGCGGTGGCATGGCATGGGCGTTGTGAGATGGAGCTCACACACAGCTGCGTTTGTGTGTTTGGAAAGGTTCTCGATATCGCACGTACTGGGGTATAGCAACGAATGCTGTTGTACCACCTACCAGCTAAACTGGGGAAAAACACATAATTTGTGTAACGACAATTTCATAGGTGAGTGGAGCGCCCATTCGATGCCATAAAAAAGCACCTCCCCCTAGAACCAGAGAGTCTACGTCATCGTACTGTAGAAAGTACACCGGAAGGAATAACAGGAAACGAATGGCAATGCACGGGCAACCATCGATTGACGGGACACCAGTTCCTGGAATCAGCTCGGGCCAGAACGGGCCAGAAAGGGGCCAGAGGGTACCGTAATTCCGGAGAGAGCCGCGACGCGAGAGCGAGGCATTAAAAATGGCGAAATGATAATCAAGGTGAATTTTAAAATGAATTTTCAATGCAATATACTCAGCAGCGCGTCGCCGTCTGGCTAGGGGGAGGCGGGCCAGTTGGTTGGGCCATTGGGTAAGGAACGAAACGAACAAGTCCCGGTCTATTCCCGGTCGGAATGCCGATGGCCCACGGTATGCTGGGGCTTCTCGCCGTTTGCCATTAATTGATTGGAGAAAGATGAAATGGCATCGTATGAACGAACGGTCGACGAGAATGGGAGGGTCACATTAGTGCGAAGCCATATACCATGGCCTCGTGGTCTAATGGATTGTACTTTCCATTTCTCTCTCTCTCGTCTCCGTTTCTCTCTTTTTCTGTTGAATTCCTGATGATTGGGGAGATTTATTCAATTTTTGCCCCAAATTGTACCGAAGGGCCGGGCGGGTTGGGGGCCGTAGCGCAAATCAAACTGTTATACCACGGTATAACAGCTTCGGGTTCTGAGTATTTTATGGCGATGGAGTTTCAATTTTTCGGAAAATTAATTTCCCTCCTCACACAATACACAAATGTCACAAAGGTAGTGTGCGCACGTGAGAGAGAGAGAGAGAAAGAGAGAGAGAGAGAGAGAGAGAGAGAGAGAGAGAGAGAAAGGAAGGTTAACGTGCTGCCTTCATAAGTCATTCCAGTCTGGCACTACGCTGGCGATTAAAGAAATGGCCATTACACTATTATTCCGCGGTCACCGTCGTCCCATTTCGGGCGTTGGCGGTTTTCCTTTAAAACAAAAAAGAGAGGGACCTGTAAAGCGGGTGGAGTAAAGCGAATAATTTATTCATCTGCACCGTTCGGACGGTAAAGAATAGAAATTTAGAAACAGTCACGCGCCTGACCCTGACCGGCGGACCCGGGTGCCCGGTGTATCAGTTAATTAAAACGGTACATTCGAAACCACAATCGAATAAAAGTTCATGTTTTCGACATTCAAAACAGCAATTTACGAGCAACAAACTCGAGCGAGCACACACACCCACACGGACACGGGCACGGGCACGGGCACGTGTGGATGGACCCCGAGTACCCTTTTTTTTCGGTGCTGGCCACGGTATACGTAAGCCCTGGCGAATGGTGCCGGCACCGAGCAGCCTCGACTAAAGCCCACTATAGTGCGCACCAACCAGCAGCACTACCACGACCGCACGGTGTGGTAGCCTTGTTGCGCCAAAAATGGCGAATTACGACAAACTAACCCCTTTGTGTGTGTGTGTGTGTGGGTCCTCTTCCCGCCGGTTCTGTCCGTGCGCCACGTACTTGGACGCGCGGATTGGACGCCCGCGCGCGGAAACCACAAGCTCCGGTCGACTGTCTGGCAGCTCTCGGGCCCTTGCTTGGCACCACTGTCTGGCCTGCCCTCGCCGGTGGCCTCCATGCCAACGGCGACGCCCATAAAACCGTTATCGCAATTTAAATAACATTAGCGCGAAATCCATACTCACACTGGTCTCTATGCGGTGTCCCCAAAACATAGAAACACACACGCACGCACACAGTGTCATAGAGTGTCTCGAGGAGCGCGGGGTGCGTTGTTGGTCCACATGGTTGGTTACACCGTGGCCGGCACGCACGCACGTACTCAGGCACTACTACTTCAGTTCGCTTAAATGCTGTTACTGAACTGAATTCAAAACATGTTTTCGTCCTTTCGCCCCTTCCCCTTCTCTCTTTCTGTCTCTCTTTCTCTCTCTCGCCAACCTTCGGCATGCACTTTAATTCCAAATTCAGCGAACCAAAACGGCTTTTCGCCGGTTACGCCGGATGGTTTAGGGGGCGCGATGTGGAGGTCGCGTCGCGTACGCGTCCACAGCGGGACTCCTCACGCACTCCGAGTGCCAGCAGCTTTCGGCCAGCTCCGCGGGTGGCCTGCACCATTAAGGGAGCGAGTTTGCCAGGGTTATGGCCGTTTTCGGAAGTTTGATGAATTTTTGATGGCGCTCTCTTATGGTGCGCGCCACACACACACACACACACACACACACGTTGGGCGCACCATCGATGGTTGTCCGACGGCCAGGACGATTCGGAAGGCCATAAAGCTCGTGGTGGAACTTCTTTTTTATTTCTTCCTCCCCTCCCCAGCCCAGCCTGCAGGTGGCCTGCAGAAGTTCTAGAGGGGACAGTAGCCTTCTGCTGGGGAAGGAAGAACTCATCAGGATTAGGACGGGCACATCGCAGCATTGGAATGCCGTTCGCGTTTAGTTCT
Source organism: Anopheles darlingi (assembly GCF_943734745.1). Classification (NCBI taxonomy): domain Eukaryota; kingdom Metazoa; phylum Arthropoda; class Insecta; order Diptera; family Culicidae; genus Anopheles; species Anopheles darlingi. Next base: position 67,440,864 of record NC_064874.1, read on the forward strand.
AACCTGGTTCCAACGAATTCAAGGATCCCATGAAGTAGTTGACCAGAGTTGACCGAAGTGAATTATAACGTGCATTGTCGTTACGAAACATTTTATGATTTTTTATCGACATCGAACGCTGGAAATTATGTTTCACGTTGAGTTTGAAATTTGCCCGAGACGAGAACATGGTGAGCAATCCTTGTCAAGCTAATGGGTGCACCCGTTTTGCTGGAACGTGTCAATTTAGTTTCATTTCATTCCCATGAACCGCTCCTCTTCGACCGATCGATCGGTCGAACTGATTAACTGATGAGAGCTTTCAATCGTTCTGATTCTGTTCTATCTATCTTTATTTGAAAAATTGCTTTCATCAATTCCAATACTCTATCAAAGGTTGATTGAAGAATGTCTTTTGTCACGACTGTATGCTGTATGACGATTTTAAATCTTGGCTTACCTTATTGCCATGTACTGAACGTGTCTACAGATTTTACAGAGAGTGTAGATTTCTTTCGCTGATTGTCGATAATGAAGGAGCGCTGCTTTGTTGTCTCAAGGGTATGTCCTTGCTTTAAAAAAAAACTTCTGGATTTTATCAGTCCAATCAGCACCTCATATGTCTTTGATTGATTGTTCGTCGAGTGTGTCAGTGCGGTCTTATCTTGCATTCCTCGAACAGACTACAAAGTAAGATGTTCGTATTTGAAACAAGTATCTAAGCCAACAACAACATAACCAACTATATTGATAAGATGTTCCACTCCACTGTGTCCTGTTGCTATATAAATCAATCCAGAATTGCCCACAAGCGACGCAGTCCCGATGCTTATGTCCCGACATTGCTGCCGACCGACATTCCAACTCCACTGGAACTGGTTGTACGAGTAGAGCAGCTTTTGAGATGTTGAGTTGTTTGATCTTCCCGGAATGTCAACCGCTGTAGCTCACTATTCACCCTTGCTGCCTTGTGCATATTTGAAGCATTGGTGCACGAACATCCACCGCTAACCTCCATTTTAAATGAATGCACCACACACCGGCAGCAGCAGCAACAGCAGCAGTAGCGTGGTTTCAATTCCCGACAGAGAATGATTGACCCGTCGTATTGAGATCCAACCGAACACAAAACACAATGATTCCCGGATTCCGGGATTCCCAAGCGAGAAAGCACTTTGCCAATTACATCACAATTAAAATTAATTAGAACCAATGTCATTCGGCCGCCATCAATCTGACAGCCAACCGGGCTTTGTCGTTATGTTGCGGATGCTGATGGCACAATAATGGGCACGAGCACGAGCAGCTTTACCAATTGAAGTTTACCGGCGATGAAGACAGCAGTCACTTCACAGCTCAGCGCACCCATTCCTAGCGGATCAGCAAGCGCAATGAATGAGAAACCAGTGTCTCCCCTTCCACGGCGGAATCTTGGACTCCCGAAAGTATGGTCACGTATACGCGCGCGCACGTTCGCCCGCTGTCTTCCGTTCGACGGATCTACGGAACCGCCGCTGGGGATAGCCTCGTATTACAAAGCTAATGGTTTCCGAGGGCCAGCCGAGGGCCTTCAGCTGGCAGGCTGACCGCCTATACCGCCTGACCTGAGGAGCCGTGGGACATTTTCCCCAGCCCCGGCCCCGGTTCCTGCTGGGGGATGGTAAAACACATAATTCCCCGAATCAAAACAAGCAACCAGGCGTGCTGATTAGTTTGTTCAAAATCAAACACCCTCCTCCCCGGCTGCGACCGCTCCACTACCAAACCTTATCCACGGGAGGATCAAGATGAACGGTATGGCTGCTAGATTTCTCGACGGTTTCTGGCAAAAGTTTGTGCGCAAAAGCTTACGTGCCTGCCGACGGGAACGGAACCGGAACCCGGGTAGCCCGGGTGCGTTATGGGGATCTAGCCAGCCATCCAGCAGTTGGGAGGGGACGGTGCATGTTTACGTTGTTAAGAGTTCGTTAAACAATCACTGACTTCTCGTGATTGGGCGGCACGCTCGTTCGCTCGCCAGCTCGCCAGCTGCACGTAGGTCGTAGGCTGTGCCCGAAATATGAAATTTTCAATCTCCGGCCACCCATTCGGGGGGGAGGGAGGGTGGGCCGAAAGATAAGCGAAAAGTGTTGCCAGATGACTGCGCGCCAGTTCCCTCGCCAGGATTGCCACAGTAATTCCTGAATTATCAATCAATTTTGATAATTCCTCGCATGTCCGCACGACGCGAGGTCCAGAGACCGAGATCTTGAGCCTTGAAGAAGAAGAAGAAGAAGGAAGAGGAAGAGTCAACGTCAACGATGGCCCCTACTGAGAATCGTTGTCGTCGTTGTCGCTGGGCTGGGCAAATAGAGAGAGACATTTTCAAGATGGCACGTACTGTGGCCAGCGGGATAGAAAATGGCATCGCGAGGTGCGACGTGGGACATCTTTTGTTTGGCAGCGTGACTTCAATTCTCTCTCTTTCTCTCTCACACACACTCTCTCTCGAGTCAGTCCAATGGTTCGCGGTGTACCGGTTTCCGTGGAATTGGAGTTGACGTGGCATTCGCCAGATGCCAACAGACGTAACAGCCCTTCGACTGCTGCTGCTACTGCTGCTGCTACTGCTGCTGCTGCTGGTCGGCCAGCGGCAGATAAGCGAAGGAGAGAAAAATGTCTGTGTATACCTTCCGCTAAGCACACCATAATAAACTGCTTGGCCAGTGATTGCAACGCTCTGTCCCTCTAGTCCCTGGCCCGGGGGGTGCTGTCGGTGCTGATCGCTTCGAGGGGCCACAGCAGAAGCCATATCCTTGGGATGGTCCAGAATGGTCCGGATGTCAGGCCGGGATGGTTTCGGGCATGGGCATCCCGGGGGCTGGGATGAGGATGAGGATTCACTGGAATTCCTCCCCAGTCGCAGCTGTGCAACCCACCCTCCTTTGGGTAGCTTGTTGAACTTCCGCCTCGGCTTCCGGTGGTGTGTCCCAGTGAAGCGCCCACTGGGAGGGGAAAAGGGGAAGGAAGTGCAGTTGTGCAGTCTCACTGCCCGCCGACAATATAACAAACCCCCCTCCCGGTCAGAGAGTCCCGCGGGAGGATTCTGAAGCCGGGAATCGGGTATCTGCAGCTCGGGAACCTTCGGGTAACGTTCCCTCGGGTTCCCCCCCGGGGAAGATAATGCAATCGGCAAGGTTAGGTTTGGCAGGTTTCCGACACTGTGTCCCGATGCTCCGATTTTGCTTTTCTCGTTTTCTTTTCCTCTGGAGTTTATCCTTCCAAGGAACTCGAAGGGGGTGCAAAACCGTTGCACCCGGTGGGCCGTTGGCATCTCTGTTGGCAACCCCGGAATTCTAAGCATCGTCGCATCGCGGGACGACTTAGCAAGCTCGGACACAAGGCCATGCCAGCGCGCGTTTGAGTGTGTGTGTTTGTGTGTGTGTCATGCCAAACGAGCCGGGTCACCGCGGAGCATGAACTTGTGTGCAGCACGTCCAGCTGGTGTGCATTCAGTGGCATCTATTCACTGTTTTTTTTTTTGGTTTTTCTCCTTCTTCTTCTTTTGCTTCTACGGCTTTTGTCGATTTTCGTCGAACTCATATCCGTGGCCGACGATCACGGTTGCCACGTCATTCCGGTCCGGTCCGGCTGTGGCTCACATGGCTTCATAGGAGTTGGCCTGCATTTCAGTTCCGGTTGCTTTGCACCCCTTTTTCCTTTTGTGGGCCATTTCGGGCATTTCGGGTTTAGAGCGCATTCATGGAGATCCTCCTACCCTTCCTCTCTCTCTACCTCCCTTCCTTTTGAAGAAGAAGAAGCAAAAACACGGAGAAACGGAAAATGCCCTCGTATGGCGAGTTGCCGTAAACTTTTGCTTCCATTCTGCTACGTGGGCCATCAGGCAGCGACCGGTTAGGATCGCCCGATCACTCCACATCGGCCCCAGACGACGACGACGACGATGACGACGATGATTGTCTCCTTGTTCGGTGGTTCGTTCGTTCAAAATTTCAATCACGTAATATCGTTTGGAAAACCGTTTTTCTTGTTGCTCTACTTCCTTCACCATCGAACGTTCGAGCGCACGGTTGAGCGGTATGATGACTGGCCAGCCAGCCAGCGAGCCGACCCCGGGTTAGCCCGCCAGCTTCCACGAATTTCAACCCCTTCTTTCGGTGGCCGTGGATCCTTTACGAGTTGATTGAGTGTGGTTATGGTGCAGACGAGCGAGCGAAAACGAGCGAAACCCCCTTTCTGGCCGCGACCATCGCTCGTTTTGCTGAGAAATATTTATTAAATCTTTGCCAAGCCAATGAGCCACATTAAGTATCGAACCAGAAATTTGCCGGCCAGAAAAAGGCTGGGTCCCCTTGTGCCCCCATGAAGGAGAGGCGGTGGGGTGGGGAAAATAGGACATCAAAACGCTTTGCTCGTGACATTGGAACGAACTCCGGGATGCGGGAATGCCGGTGTCGGAATCGACGTTTTGGATGATGATTACTCGGTCCGTTTTCGTTGCGGTTGTATGGGGCGTGATAGCGCGTTTTATCGCCGGCGATGGAGCCTTCGATTTCTGGAGTGTGTGTGTGTGAGAAGGTGGCGGAAGTGGGTGTGAAAAGGGCTTAAAAATCACGACGACGTCACACATCACTCGATGCTGATCGGCTTTCGTCCGGATGGCTGCTGATGGGCGACACAATTATCATTGCGAATCAACCAGCGAATCCCGATAATCTCGATTAGTTCGTCGAATGGGGATTTAGGAAGTGGGCCTTTAAAGTGGTGTTAGAGAGCTTTCGATCGATTTTTAAAGCGTTACGGCTGGTCGTTCCATGTTAGGCACGAGGCACATCTTGCATTTTGGCAGTTAGTTAATCAGCCATGGATTATGGAGACGGTTTTTGGAATGAGGAACTCTTTTGAAAACATACGCGATCTTCCATTTGCTCCTTTAAAAAAATGGCCCAAATGGTCATTAGGAGCATATCGCGTTAACCTTAAGTTGGCTATTAAAAAAAAGCGCTCTCCAAGAAGAAGGATCGTACTTTCGATATCAGCAAACGACAAAAGTGATATTTTAGGGATTAAAGCCTCAGCTTTTATTTCCTTTTCTTTATCATTCGGTGGTTGTTGCTTCGGTACTAAATGTCATGTCATGCATTATACAAATGGTGTAATAACCATCGATGATGCTAAAAGCGAATCAATGCAAGCAACTCTGTTTTAAAGTAGTCGTTCAATTGGTAAGCTTCATCACAGTTTGAAAATTAAATTTACGTTGAAAATTAAATTTACGCATTAAAATCAATCTTCCCAATTAAAATCTCTTACTCCGATCGACCGAACGATGTTCGTCTGTTCCTGGAAGATTTGTCCACGATGGAAGTCCACGATCTCTCTACCTATCAGGAATGTTTCAGCGATCAATGTAGGCTAAACTTCTGACACTTTTGCCACGTACATCAAAGTGGTTCGTCCTTTCCTTTCTGATTGTAGCATATTGATTTAAAGCTATGATTACTTCTCTACAAATTATGTCTACTTGATGTTGAAATGGTTCATATTTGAACAACACTTGAACGAAATCATCAACATCGATTATCGATGTTGAAACAATGGCATACAAGATCTCAAATTGGATTTGATTTATATTGAAAATGACCAATCAATGCACGCTACTCTGTCGTAAAAGTATCGTCGATCTCATTTAAATACGAGAAAATGATGCAACGATCAGGCAATCAATTTTCAATTTTACATATTTGAAAAAAAAAACATAAAATGAGCAGTAGTACGCCCAGTCAATCTATTCTGGTAATCTTATCACATTTCATGGCCAAAATATTGAGTATTGAATGTTTATTCCATTCCCTATCTGGTCCACGAATCTTCCTGCTCATTTCAAGTAACCCAGACAAAGTGCCCTGTTAGTGCTCCGTCATCCAATAACCGATTGGTTTGCAGTTTTAGTGGAACACTTGTTTCGAGGGTTCACTCATCAATTATTTGCTAAGTGAGTTGATGAGGTAAGAGAACAGATGTGGCGAAGAATCGATTTAGTAATAATTCGATCTAATCGCCATGATTGGCAATACCTTTCAAAGAACTTCCCCTCGGATCGCATTGCTGCTCTCTCTCTTTCTCTCTCGCTCTGGAATCAACACAACAATCTGTTGCACTTGTGCTCCACCGTTGATCGAGCTGCATTTTGCTGGCATTGTCCGGAGCGTAATGTTACGTGAAAGAAGCCACTAATACCCAACCGCCAGCCCAGAACGGCCCCGGGACCCGGCGGCTCAAAGGAAGGAAAAAATAAATTACCTCCACTTAAGCCCCGTTCCGTCGATTGCGGACCGATGTGAAGCGATCGATCGAACTAATCCCAGGACGAACCGTCCGGTAGCAGCGACTTCAAAGCACCACCACCAACGGGGGCAGTTCAAACCAATCTCCCTGGCATGGCGCCACCTCCACCTTCTGGTGCTCGTGTACAAAATGGCCACGATGAATTCTAAGCCAGGCACGGGGTGTAATCGCCCATGACGGCACGCAATCGAGTGGTTCCCCGCGATGGTCCGCAACCGTCCACGGGCACGGGTATCCAGCAGTGGCCGGTGCAGGTAATTGATATGCCCGGAGGACTTGGCCATGCACTCGATGCAGTTCGATTGTAATGGAAATTAATCCCTCTCCCCCGAGCGCAGGAGCGCGTGCCGGCTGGCATTCCACTCGTTCTCATCGTCGTCCTCGCCGTCGTCCTTGTCGTCCTCGTCGTCATCGCCAACAGCGACCGGTGCGCCTCCATCGGCAATCGGTGACAATTGATGATCACCTGTGCTTCATCTCGTAATCGAGACTCCACTGCAGACTCTGCACACGCACATGCCATACCTTTGATACGAAGGACGATGGATCATCCCGGTTGGCAGGATGGCTTTTGTGATGAAAGTCGACCATATCAAGCTCGGCCAAGTCGAGTGCGCTTCGCGAGCCGCCATAGCCTGGGGCCTGGGCCGGACCAGTGGTTTTTTGTTGTTTTTGCCATGACTGGGATTGAGCGAAATCTCGTCCAATCGTAACGCGACCGGATATTGGGTAACCGATACCGATACGAGCCGCCGGGATCGCGACCAGCAACTGCATCGCGTGAAAAGAGCGATGCGCGCGCCTCCCGGGGCCATCTAAGTAGTAGTAGTATGTTGCTACCGGTTGGTCACGTAAGCGATGGTTCATTATGATTTACAATTACCATACGGCCTGGATGGGAGCCTCCTACGACCGGCGACCCACGTCCCACGACCCATCGACATCGAACTCCCCGGTCGAGGTCATTTATCATTGGTTCCGCTGGTGCAAGTGCACCGGACTGAATGTTGGTGGTCATCGAAGCCTTGCACTTTGTCGAGTGTTCGATGGAAAGGACCTCCACGTGGCCACAGACTGCGGCGCATAAATAGTGTGCCCGTTGTGCCCCGATTAGAGCTGCCTGTTCGCAGGAAACGAAGTTCGGAAATGAATGACTCTTTGTGCAAGTGCCACCGATATTGGCCAGCCCGCAGGTCCGTTGTGGGTCAATTAAGCGAATTCATCTTTTTGAAGCACAAAACGTGCTAAAGTCAATAGCAGGAACACTAACGATAGATGCATAGCATAGTTGGTATATGATGATGATGGTCCAGCCACTTACCCCTTACCAGGGTTTTAGCTAACTGTTTGTTAGTTGAATTATTTC